>NW_011887798.1:60409-61888 GCF_000806365.1 Fopius arisanus | reverse complement strand
TGATGATGATATGTTTGTGTAGGGTCTCGGGATTAAAAAGTACGAAGAGGACATAAAAAGCTCTATGGGCAATGCACTAACTAAAAGTACAGTTACAATTAAGTCAACTTTTAATGTAGCTGAATCTAAGTTGAATGCACCCAGGACTACTGACTGCTCGCCATCATCCAAATCAGAAATGGCAAATCGTTTGTTGGATTGGTTTTCAGTAGTAATGGCTGATGCGAAATTTCGTCGTCAACACGTCAAATCAAAAGGCAAGTAAATGCAGACAGGTTTTTTTTTTTTCACCAAAATGTGGGAATGGTGATGCTCATTGTATTCGTAATATATAATCAAAAATGCTAAATTTTTTTTTTATAAAAAAATATCTGCAACTTATGATGGTTGTTTATTGATATGGGGGATTGGTCTGAACAGGTCACTTTCCTCCTGGATGTCAAATCGAAGTGCGGTGGATGTTTGGGCATTTCGATACTGACGGTGATCGTAGAATTTCCCTCTCTGAACTTTATGGCCTCGAGCACGATCAGAATGAGCCTTGCCTCAAGCCTTTCCTTGACATCTGCAATACCAATGGGTGGGTCAATTACATTCGTTCGGGAAATAATTTTTCGGCATTATGACATTAATTACTAATATATATATGGATTGCGGAAAGTAGAGAATATTTATAAATTTCAGAGATATGTTGATGAGCGGTACAGAATGGTGTGAATGTTTTGCCAAAGCTGAAAGACCTTGTGCTGCACTTCGTCGACGTACATCACTCGATGTCGCACCCTTATGTGACTCACGAGGCTACTTCCGAAGTGTTCAATGTCATAGTGGTCTTGGACTCTGTTGGTGTGTTGATCCTCATGGTGTAGAATTTGCAGGGACACGTACTCGTGGATCTAAACCCAATTGTGGTAAATATTTAAAAGAAAAAAAAGATAATATGATCATTCATGGCAAAATTATTTGTTGATTTATTATGTTCATAATGTTCCAGATGGAATTGAGAGCAAACTTGCCAATGATAGCCTAAAGACGAACACCGTAAATGTAGGAAATGTTGAAATTAATAATGACGATGAAGATTCCGATACAGAGGGTGTTAATGACTTTGAAGGATCGGCCGATCAACCCCTTGATTTTTAAATTTGAAGTACTTGAGGTATTTTTATTCCATCATACTCAAAGTCAAGATTAGTAAAGTTTAATGATGAATTTACTCGGAGAGAGAGGGATCTTTTCCACGTTTTTCTACAGCGTATTTGCAAAAAATCTTCTCTTCCGTATTATTCTCAATTAAATGTGAAAGGCAATTACATAATAAACCTTCGCTATTCGTAAATAAAAGTGGAGGGAAGGTGGACTATTATTGGGTAAAAGATGACATATTTATTCTGGAAAATTCTTGCCATTGGATAGATTGTTCAAGGGAGTACTAAATATATTCAATTTCTATGAAAATTTCATTCACTATAAATAGGA
>NW_011887798.1:53142-59439 GCF_000806365.1 Fopius arisanus | reverse complement strand
GACAAATGACATATTTAATTTATTATTTTTTAAGCCATTAACATTCGATCCCAGTGGCATTTTGATTCTTTTGTCTAAATATACCTTTCTGTTATTTAATGGATTCGATAATTACATGGAGGCTGCTATATAATTTCGAGAGAGAATTTAATTTTACAGGAAAAACTCTAAACGTTAAATGCTATTTAGTGACGATGTCATTGTAGTCAATTTTAATGAGCCATAGTAAGATCAGAATGTCAACTCCAATTTTCCGATTTACATAAAAACTAGACGACATTCATCCTCCTAAATACGACACAGGTCTCTGATGTGTATATAACCATTATCCAGCGATGATCGAATAGTTATATGAAACAAAACTTGATACTGAAATGATTAATTTAAAGAAAAAATCCTACGAAAATAATATAATTGAATGAAATAATAATTGTGATGATTAATTGCATAGTGACATTGATAATTTATATTTAATTTCCACGCTATCGTAAATATTTCGAAATATATTTAACAAATAATGTACAAGTGGCTGTAAGATTTAATTATGAATAAAGATTGTTGTAGAACTTGTGAAGTATTAATGTCAAACCTATTCACACAATACCCAGTTTTTTCAGACGTCTAGTATTTTATTGGCGCAAAATAGGTTTCGATTTAGGGGATAAAATAAGACGAAAAAATACAAAAATTTTAAAAATGTAAATTTTCAGGTGCAGTGAGGTGCACTCAATGGAGAAATATTGATTTTGGAAAAGGTACGATTCCCTAGATATATCTCCCAGTTATTTATATTGAATATTTCATCCCCAACAGATAATAAAAATTGAATTCAGTTTCTTTCAGAGTTAACTTGGAAAAGATGGATTGCACTAATTTGATACTACAACGAAAGGGATATATTTGTTCGACCTTTTGGGGATGTTTCTTCGACGTAATGGCGATGTATGCCAATTTTTTCAAAATTCACAAAAAATCCAAAATCGACTCAAATACGCGTCACATGAGAACGCATCCTTTGGCTCATCGCCCATGACACTTTTTACATGCTCTCTGCCATGACACTTTTCAGTCCACGCTAGGAAATTGTTATGCTTTGAGCATAAAACAGGTTATTCGGAGAGAACACTAGTAATAAAATATTGTATGCAACAACAATTCTTTATTATATTTATTTACAAATAGTAGAAAGAAAATAATGGTAAGTAATTATAAATTGGAAAATGTTTCATCATGTTTGTCTTAACATATAAATATTTAATACTAATATTTTTTAATTATTCTACAGGCTCGTAATGCAGAGAAAGCTATGTAAGTTGAAGTAAATAAAGAGTAATTTGGGAAATATATTTCATTACTTTATTTCTATCTCTAAAAAATTTATTTTCACCTATCTATCATCAAGGATTGGTTATTATCACTATAAAATCTCCTTCTAAAATGAAAATAAAAATAAAATAGATAAAGTTGTATTGATTTTTAAATGCCTCTGTCATTCAGGACAACATTGGCTCGATGGAGAGCCGCACAGAGTGGCGAGGGGATAAAAAAGGAACAAGAAAGACGACCATATCTCGCTTCGGAGTGTCGAGACTTGCGAAAAGCCGAAAAATGGAGAATGCAAATTATCCGAGAGATTGCCAAAAAAGTAGCACAGATTCAAAATGCGGGATTGGGTGAATTCAGAATACGTGATCTCAATGATGAAATAAACAAATTATTGAGAGAGAAACGGCATTGGGAGGCACAAATTAAGGAATTGGGAGGTCCAGATTATCCCCGAGTTGGTCCAAAAATGTTGGATCACGAAGGACGTGAGGTAGAGAGCAAGAAATAATTCAATAAAAAATATATTATCTAAAAATAATATTATATTTATGTAAAATACAAATTTATAAGGAAAATTTTGTGGGATTTAGGTGCCTGGAAACCGAGGATATAAATATTTTGGAGCTGCCAAAGAATTGCCAGGTGTTCGTGAGTTATTTGAACAGGAGCCACCACCGCCACCCAGAAAAACCCGAGCTGAATTGATGAAAGATATAGATGCAGATTATTATGGATACAGAGATGACGATGATGGTATTTTATTACCGCTGGAGCAAAAAGCTGAACAAGAGGCCCGAGAAAAATCTCTGAGAGAATGGACTCCTCCAAAAGATATCGAAATGGAAAATTCTCAACTTGATACAAAACAAAAAGCTGTACCCACACAACATGACATTTGTCAAGCATTGCTGGCCAGAAAGAAACAGGAATTGTTAGAAAAATATGTTCTCTAAGGCTCTTTATTAATTCATTGTACATGAAGGGTGGGAATAAAAATTCATTGTATTGAATATACTCAGTATGGTTTTTTTATCATCAACTTAAGTGAATATTTCCGAAGTGGGTGATTATTTTATTAATACAATTTTTAATATAATTAATTTGTTTACAAAACACCATAGATATTAATTCATGTACCACCATGTTGTAACATTTATTCGAGATATTCTAATTTATTTTTGTGCAATAGACGTACAAATTTTAGTATGTATATCATTGAGAATAAGGGTGCAACTGTTTTCGTTATAGACAAATAATTATGGATAAAAAATATTGATTGTTATTAAATTTATGATTCTATTTTTTATTGAAATAAAAAAATCACGATATCATATTCAAGGATAAATATATTAGCGCTATGACAACAGTTTTCCAACGCTGAGAATAGAAAAAGAAAACAATTAGCTAGTTTACATATCAACTCTTTACATATATTTTTTTTTATTCGTCATCATTCATTATAAAAATCTCAATATAATAGGTCTCAATTGTATTTGAATAACAAAAATTACTCAATTTTAGGGAATTCGACCAGCAACTTCATCCACCTGCTCTCATTCTATTCACCTAAGTAATTTATCCTTCATCAATGTCATCATCATTAAAATCGAGTAATTTTCTACTGCAGCTGCTTTAGTTCCGAATATTATTAATATTAAGATCACATTCAATCGTTATAATTTGCTTTTAAATGAGTTTTCCATAATTGAGAACGAAACACTTAATTGTAACACGCACGATTCATCTTTTAATATTCACGACGAAAAAAATGGATAGGAGTTTGGGCTAACACTTATAATAGCAAAAAATATAGACGAAGAAAAAGAGTAGAAATTAATCAAGAGTTGATCCATATTCCAAACATCATAGACATCATCATAAATTTTGAAGATTGAATTGGTAAATTTGTTATGGATTTTAATTTTGACAGAATTCAGGAAATCTTGTCATTGAAAAATGAAATATCCAATTCCTTTCCGCAGTTTATGAGCGTCTCATCATCATTGATGAATTAAGCATATGTAAAACAAATGGTTGATTGATTTTGAAGAAATACCGAATTATCGGCAAAAGCATAAAAGTATTTCATTAAAAAGTAAATGAATACCACGATATGCTAATAGAGAACATATATCTACAGATTTGATAAAGTCATTCATTACTATTCTCTATGTAGTCATCTTCTATTATAATAAGCGAATGGCTTAATTTATGAGATTTCTCAATGAGAACAACGCCTATTGAAAAAGATGAGATATAAATAATTAACGATAAACCATCACATATTTCTCACGATAATAAGAAAATTTTTTCCTTCAAGTAATGCACTTGGCGACACGCATACAACTTGGTTCAAGTCAAAAATTTCAAATAATAAAGTTAAACTAAGACTCATGGAAGGAGGTAATTTTGCATTAATTATCCATATGTTTATTTCAAAACTGGATAGATTTTAATTAGGGATGGACTAGCGTTTTGGAATAAAACGTCAGAAAACGTAAAAAGAAAAAAAGGCCGAAGTTGACATTTTTGTTGAGGCACAAATGGGATATAAGAAATACTATGTTTCTGTCTTTACACTTACTTGACTGTTTCGTTCATTTTTTTTGTTTTCATTGCAACAATAATGATGAATTAAGGTCACCAGTGAATCGATTTTCACCATTGACAAGAATTGCAACTCGACGACAAATCGATAAAAATGAGAAACTTCTAATAACCGTATAACCCGCTATAGTGTCTGGGCTTGATTTAACTCGCGAATGATAAACACATTGTTGATTTCATGAAGAATAATGAAAAGTCCGTTTTTAGCGAAGTAATTGATAATAATTTTACTGACTCCGCGTAGCGGTGCTCCCCCCTCGAGTTTTAACAATGTATATTGTAAATTCTCTTGATTGATTTGTTTTTTGTTCTGTTATATAATATCAATGAAGTTTTGTAATTCTGTGAAGAATTGCAAAAGTTGGCAATAGAAGGACAGCAGCATAGCAGTCTCGATTATTATAATGGAAATAACTGAAAGAGAAGGAAGAGAAAAACTTACGGACGTAAAAGCGAGTGCCAACGCTGGACCTGTGTAGGTGAACGTGCAGAACGCATGTCATTCCAATGCTGAAGTTCCTCTGGCCCTGAACTGTTGAGCCCTAGGCATAACCACCCAATCATTTCACGTCCTTTTTTTCCCATAGCTGATCGTCGTCGATTGTAGACGGAAATAAAAAGAGTTACATCGCCAAGCTGAAAGAGAGCAACCTGAAATATAAATGTCTCTTTGTACAGTGGATTTGGCTGTGCACGTCTCAATCCAGTTTTAGATCTGCCCATTTCATGTCCATTACTATCAACCAATGTGAGTTTAACATATGTATCGGGGGGTTTGGTATCACTTCCACCGCCACCACGAAAATGTGAGCCCTTTATTATTTCCACTGATAAACGTCCAGTAGTACCATTATAAGCAAGACCAATGAGTATTTCAGCAATACTACCCCCTTTCATACTGCTGCCATAAGGTGGTGTTGTTGGAGATGCATATGATTGGACTGACTGTTGAGAACCAGTCGAATCACTTCTGGTTAAACTAGTGGTAGTACCCCAGTCATGAACAGAAGAACGAGGTGGTGGTTGCAGTGGTAAACAAAGTATTGTCTCCAATTGCAAATTTATCTGATCAAAACAAACACGAGTCTCTCCCAACAATCTCTCCCGACGCATTCTTCCACTCCACTGATAAACCCTCATCCTGACTCCCATAGCGTTAACATCTTCAGGATTAACTCTCGGCAATAAAAAACTCTCCATGTACTGGGGTGAACTGCCCTGGCGAACTCGAGTCTTACGTCTTTGTTTTTTTGAGGGCAAAAGAACCAGACGCACTTGGCTACCACCGATTCCCGCTGGATAATTTCTACCTTGGAGTATTTGTACCGTCATTTCACGCATTGGAGCGTCATATAGAAAAGCTACTTCGAGACAACCGAACTCATCCATTCCATCGCTTCCATCGCTTCCATTCAGTGGTTGCTGGGGCTCATTTGACGATGAAGACGGTGTACACATCTCCTCCATTATCTCCTCTTCCTCTTCCTCCTCCTCCTCTTCTTCCTCCTCCTCCTCCTCTTCCTCCTCTTCCTCCTCCACCTCTTCTTCCTCATCCTGAACGTTTTGCTGACAGGCACGACTGTCCAGTATCATACTTGGAGAACCCACATCAACAACACACTCTTTTTTATCAATCATCATTGCGTTTCCTGTGCTCACCACTGTAGGAGAATCCTCTGTCTGAATTGTCAAAATATCAGAATGACCAATATGCGAGTGGGAATTCTGAAGTCTTCTGAGAGCATCCTCTTCGGAATCAGAACTAGTCTCCGGATCGGGATATGCAACAATTTTTCCTAAATTCTTCACAGCTGAATTATGCCCTGTAATTCCATCACCATTCCCGGATTCATTCAGTGGCACACAAATACCACCGAACAGTGTTGCCTGTGCTACAGGTGTTAATGTCCATTTTTTCGATAGATAGAGAAATAAAACTAAAAGTAGTGCTACGAATCCAGCAACTGTTCCTAGGAATGCTGTCAGTCCCACCGGTCCTGAAAATTATTTTTTCTCTATTGTCATATCATAATATCATCTGACTATTTAATGGTGTGGGAACATCGCGTGATTTCTACCCTACAGGATCATCTTGAGAGGAATGAATATTTTTATATCATGCTAATCGATATTTTAAAGTTGAGAAATTTCCATAGAGTGGGGCTAAAAAATAAAAATTACAAAAAAACAGACAAGATAAAATTTTAGCCATATGTGGTGGTGGGGGGATAGGGGAGGGGGCATAAGAAAAATAAAGAGAAAAAAAAAAGTGGATAAATAAATTTGATACGCGAGTACAATTGACGTGCAGACGTAGTGGACTTACCCGCAAGAAAATGGTTTGATCCAGTCAGTATCATGACT
>NW_011887798.1:49602-52177 GCF_000806365.1 Fopius arisanus | reverse complement strand
AAGATTAAAATCTAACAACAATGTAAAGCATTTTTTTGTTCTGTACTCTTTAATAATACATTTTAAGACTTAATTATATTTTTTTTTCGCTCTCATTCCGCAGGAATTGCCGAATAAGCCGATATAAATTATTGTTTCAATTGACAACTAGAAAATTTTTCATGGAAAAAGTAAACATGGAGAGACATTTGAGGCACCTGAACAGTCGATTTTATTGCAATATAGACAATAAAAGCCGCTATCCACCAGGAAAATCAATACAAGAAGAAAGAACAAAAGGTCTGCGTGCCAAAATAATTGATGAATTTAACCAAACAAAACATAAAGTTGAGGAAATTATTGAGAGGGAAAATATATGGACAGTTCCGAATTTTCTCTGCATTGGCAGGATAATATCGACACCTTGCTTGAGTTATTTGATAGTTTCTCACGATTATCAGGTAATTATTGCTGAAAAAATATTAAAAAATTATTTTTAATAAAGTGTAGTGTGATCTATTAGGTAGCCCTGTGGATTTTGGGTTTTGCTGGCCTAACAGATTTCATTGATGGATGGATTGCGAGAACATGGACGTCTCAGGCTTCTAAATTAGGGAGTTTTTTGGATCCAATGGCCGATAAATTATTGGTTGGATCACTGTTCCTATCCCTGGCTTGGGTCGGGCTTATTCCCATGCCCCTGACTGTACTTGTACTCGTAAGGGATGCTAGTTTAATTGCTGCAGCATCCTACATTAGATATCGTTCTTTACCCGCGCCTGTAAGTAATTGAATATGTATTTTCTTCTAAATAAAATATGGTGTACATTTGGATAAATACATAATAACTGTTGTTTATTTTAATATTTAATGTACAATATTTACAATATTATTGCCACTACTTTAATAATATTTTTATTTTGTTGAAATAGAAAACTTTGACGAGATATTTTGATCCCACCCACGCAACAGTTCAACTGGCGCCTACGTTTACTAGCAAATTGAATACAGCAGTTCAACTATCTTTAGTTGCGAGCACTTTGGCAGCTCCAGTTTTCCACTTCGTTGATCATCCACTTCTTCAAGGGCTCTGTTATTTAACTGCTATAACCACAGTAGCCGGTGGTGTTAGTTATTTAATGTCGAAAAATACATACAAATATCTTTCGAAAAAAAAACACTCGAAAGATCCACCATCGTGACGATACACTGAGAAATTTGATTGTTGCATTTTATTTAATTCTATTGTCGCATAATAAAAATACTCTTCAAGTGTGGACGAAAGTAACCAATTGTTCGTATTATTATTTCGTTTTTTCACTTCACTCGCAATGTCAATATCGTTCGTAATTACTATGCAATAATTTACTATGCAAAAGTATATTCACTCAAGGAATTGCTCTCAATTATTGTGGATGAAAATTTTTATATATAATAGGGATGCGGTGGTTTGTACATTTCATAAGCAAATTCTTCTCTGTGTTTGGGATCCTGTTGAACTCCAATATAATCTATTTCAAGATTGAAAGGTCCTGGTATGCCGGTTGCAGTAATACCTATGGATAAAACTTCCCAAAGTCGGATAGGTGCTTGTGAGTCTTGAATTCTACCCCTATTAGTTAAAAAAAATTTGGAGAATGGTATTTTTACATATTGCCAGTACGGCCCACCTCTAGTATAAAGTGGAAACCCGTGAAGATCTGCCCACATGATGTCATATTCATTCTTCAAGTGCAAATAAATCATGTATGAACGTCCGTCACCACGAACTCGTAATATCAAGTGCGTATAACGAAACCACTGGAACGGTTTTACAATTTTGAAGGGACCACGAGGTACGACCGACCTGATATTACAAAAACCAGCAAGATTAAGTATACCATCTTTTGGAACACGCGTGTCAAGCCTTCCAGAAAATACTCCAGCTCCAGTTGATGATAACTCTAAACTAATAATAGAAAAACCACACATTACATTTTTAATAAATAAATTATAAATTCAACTTACGTCGCTTTGGAAAATCCATGGTTGTAGTCGCTGTCGCAGGTGACAATCCACTTATCGAGAATTTTAGGATCTCCATTGAATTTCCACTGAACATCAACTTCTTCAGGATATACCAGCAACGTTGGATCGACATGGAGAGAATCTTTTATTTCTTCACCCAGTTTTTTACATTCTTCAATAAATTGGAAGTAGCCTTTATAGATTCTTTGAAGAGGATTCAATTTTTCCTCTTTATAATCTGATATATGTGGGTAGCCGGACTTTGGGTCTACCTCGTGAAAAACCAGAGCTTTCTGGGATATGTGAAGGTGCCTCAATAATTGGTTTTTCAAATTGCACATATTCACTAAACGAGCGACCAATGGAGTCACCATTGTATATACCATTATAATAAATATGTTTTTTTTTCAGCTTTTCTCTCTATGTACTAGCTTGTGTTTGAACCTAACCAAAAGCACAATTTTGGTTTCATTTTTATTTTTATGGGAACTAGCGCCCCCCCTTTGGCACACACGATGCGGTAATATAATCCCAAGAGGATTGACTAAAGTAGAGGCTCAGTTCTCGGGGTTGAAGACACCCCAGCGAC
>NW_011887798.1:0-47962 GCF_000806365.1 Fopius arisanus | reverse complement strand
TTAATAAAAAAAAAACACCCCACCATTGCGTGTGGTGCCCTCCCTCTCTTGGGGTGCAGTACTACGATGTCGCTGGGGTCTCTTCAACCCCGAGAACTGAGCCTCTACTTTAGTCAATCCTCTTTGATATAATCTAACCTACAATTACATATTGTACACATTGAACAACCAAACTAAATATTTACATATATTTTTTTATTTGAATGAAAATATTAATTTACATCAAGTGACATAGTTTATAAAAAAAAACATGCCCAAATCGGAGATAAAAGAATCAAAACAAATAGCAAGTGGATCCATATTCCAAGATTTGAAGACCTTTGATGCAGATCATCCTCCAGTGACTACAATAGAAAGTCTGTGCATGAATTGCGGTAAAAATGTAAGTCTACCCTCAGATTTCATCATTGGAAGTAGACTGGTTGTATCAAGTAATTGTTATTGCCAAGTTGCATCATCTATAAACTAATGATTGACAATATTTACTTTAAAGGGTCTCACGAGATTGCTCCTAACTAAAATTCCTCATTATAAAGATATTATTTTGATGTCCTTTCAATGTGAAAATTGTGGATTCGAGAATAACGAAATTCAGAATGGAGGAAAAATAAATGAGAAAGGGATCAGAATCAAATTAGAAGTTGTTAATGAGAGAGATTTGAATAGACAAGTAGTGAAATCTGACTATACAAGCATAAAAATACCGAAACTGAACTTTGAAATTCCTTCGCAATCGCAGAAAGGAGGTAAAGATTTTTCCATAATTCAATTGAAATAAAAGCCCAAGCTCTCAGAGTTATAACCACACCTACATAAATTAATTGATATTTTATTCAGAGATAACGACAATTGAAGGAATTATTGACAGAAGTGTAATGGGATTGGAGCAGGATCAGTCTAGAAGAAAGCAAGAGAATCCAAAGACAGCAGCGGACATTGAGCTATTTATTTCGCAACTTTTATCTTTGAAATCAGTTGATGAACCTTTTACAATTATTTTCGAAGATATCACGGGAGAAACCCACGTGGAAAATGTTAATGAATTCCAGAGAGATCGCCAATGTTCGATAACTCATTTTGTTAGATCAGAGATGGAAAACAAAATGTTGGGTATTTTTCAAGAGAATAACGATGAGCTTCTCAAACCCATGGAACCAGAAAGTTATACATTAGAAGACTTGGAAGGTGAAATCTTAAAATTTCCCACCAATTGTCCTAAATGTAATGCTCCCTGCAGTACAAATATGAAAATGACAAATATTCCGCATTTTAAAGAAGTTGTAATAATGGCAACAACATGTGATGAGTGTGGCCACAAGACGAATGAAGTAAAGAGTGGTAGTGGAATTGAGCCCGAAGGAATACGAATTCAAGTTCAAGTGACTGGAACAGAAGATTTCAGTAGAGATGTCTTGAAATCTGAAACTTGTTCAATGGAAATTCCAGAATTGGAACTGGAAGTGGGGCCAAATGCTCTTGGAGGTCGTTTTACAACGATAGAAGGACTACTCACAGCAACGAAAGAACAATTATTATCGAGTGCTTCATTTTGCGGAGATAGTGTTGACGAAACTGTTAAAAAACGAATGGATGAATTCATTTCAAAATTAGATCAAGTTTTGAATGGCATTCATTCAATTACAATTATTCTCGATGATCCAGCTGGTAACAGTTACATTCAGAGCCTCTCAGATAATGGTTGTGATGGCAAATTGACTATTACCAAATATCAGAGGACTTTTCAACAGAATGAAGAATTGGGAATTAATGATATGAAAGTTGAAAATTATGATACAAATTAATTAACTTTATTTTTATTGTTGTCTTCACTTCGATAATATTTGTTAAACGCCGAAATGATTATTGTCTTTATTTTTTATCCATTTTTCCATGATCAAAGGGGATTATTCGAGATGGCTAAAAGAGAGTATGAAGTAATTTGATAATTTATCTAATTAACGAACAAACATACTATGATTAATTGTTTTATTCACTCACACGATGGGAACTCCATCCAACTTTTTCAATTTGGGAAGGCGTCTGGTAGCTTGAGCCCTCCAAGATTCTGCGTCCAAATTTTCACAAATTGGATTATTTATTAGAATAAGCTCTTCTAGTTTCGGTATGTCCTGTAGCCGATTGAATTCTGCCCAATCCTTCACAAGGTTATTCCCCATGTAGAGGACTTTCAAAGCCTTGAATACATTAACACCTTTAATTTTTTCGATTAGGTTGTAAGAAATCCATAATTGTTCCAATTGTCCTCCGACAGCTTCCAATCCTGCGAAACTCTTTATATAATTTCTTCCCAAAGACAAGATTTTCAAATTTCTCAGGGCCTCAAGGCCAGATATTTTTTCAATCATATTGCTCGACAGCGACAGCTTCCTAGCAATAATAAAAGATTCATTGAAGGCATCAAATCCACCGAATCGTGTTAATTAATGCTCTGTTTATCAACCAACTTGACATTGATTAACATTGACAAACTATTATCCATCCTTTCAATTGGAGGCCATTGGAAGGAGAGGATGACTTCTTCCGCTTTGTCAGCCGAGTTACCCGTCTGTTCTTCCCATTTTTTTATGGCTTCTTTACAAGTTGTTGGAGCAGTCTAATAAATTTGGTTGTTTCATTATGTGAGATAAAAATTAAATGAGTATATCCAATTGACGATACATAAAAAAACAAGGAGAAAAGAATTACCATTATCTGTATATTTCAAAACAAAAATTACTTCATTGACGGCTCTTGAAAGTCGAAACAAAAGAGGTAAAAATAATCGAAATTTGGAAGTGAAAAAAGATAGTGAAGTGATAAATGTTTCTACCATCTTGGGAGTATTCTGTATAAGTGCGGTAAATAAACTTGTAAAATTGGCGCATTTTTTAAATTAGTACCCGATGAGCTAAGGCCTATGGACTATCCCCTAGCGAATCTATATGTGTATACACGAAATGTATACGAGTATATATCTGCACTGGTGTGCGTCATGCATATACAACCTCGACTATAGTCCGTGGTGTCCGTGGTCCCTGCTCCGTCGTGTCGGCTTCACCTCACTGGCCAACTCACTTGGGTGTTTAGAAAGTTTTTCTTCATTTTTCGAGTTTTCATATCCACTAAACAAACATTCCACTGTAATAGAAACCAATTAATCCCATCGAATTGTCAACGACAAATGAAATTATTTAATAATCGAAAATTATCACAGCCGTGTTTAAACCGTCCGTTAGAAAAATTGTGTGATTTGAAATAGGCTTCGTTAATAAACCGGTGATGCTCTCTCCTAAATAATAAATCTGTGCTGAAAGATATTTGAAAAGGTTTGACTATTCGCAGAAGTTATGCCAAATATACTGAAAAAAGAGAAGGTGCGTTTATTCACATATATTATTTTTCAAAGGACATGATGGAAAAATGTGCTCCTCCTGTTCTGTCCCTACTGTCTCTCTCTGTTCCACTCTCTCTCTCTTTCTCTCTCTCTCTCTCTCTTTTCCTTGCTTTATTCTCCTCGTATTGGTTACTCTTCGATACTTGTGTCGTTAGTTTGTGATTTGGAATACATATTTAATTGTTTTGTTAGCTATTTTCGTTGTTTATTGTTTATTGGTTTGTGCTCAAGAGCGTATAGTGCATGAACAACACAAAAAGTCGTTTGGTGAAGAAAAGAGAAAAAGGGGTAAAAGTGAGGCTAGAATAGAACTGTTGGAAGGGGAATGAAAGAGAACACAATCCCGGTAGCGGACATATACCAATTCTCACGAATACCAATTTATGTGCAATAACACACACACACATATCCACACACATCATTCAGCCGTTTTCTAGTAAAAAGAGAAAAGAAATTCACCAATTGATTTCAGAACAATATCAACAGTTGGAGTACGATAAGCACTCGAAAAATCATCGCATAATCGTCGATAAATCGAAAAATTATCATCAACGATCTGTTTTCTGCCTTCTCCAACCAAAGTTATAGTACCAAACCGCTTATTACAATGGTATCGTTGAATTCTTCATTGACATAATTCACTTTCTTTAGTCAATCTTTTTCTTCTCTTGTCTTTTCTTCTCACTGTTAAATTCATCTCTGGTTCAACCATATTTCACATTTCAGGAGTCAGGAAAGAACAAGGAGAAGGGAAAAAATGGAAAGGATGCAGACCATGGAGATGAGGTGAGGTTATGAAACTTGGCATGAAATTATCATTTCTGTATGATGCTGCATCACTCGAATTATTCAATACCGTTAAATAATGTACACTTCATAATAGTATATTTTTTCGCACACTTATTTGGCACTATTATGTGTATAGATATTCTTAAACAAATTCGTAAGCGTTTGAGATTTATTGAACTATTTCATTGTTACACTGTTCATTTAGGAATATGCTATTGTACATATTTTTTTATCGTATTGAGGAATTCCGCACAGTGTACCATGAGTGTTAAGCGTTTTTCTTTTATTTATCGAAAATATAATCACCCGATGCCATTTTGAGGTTATATTGATCTTGTTTTGACAAGATGATAGTGGAGAGATACAGTTGATATTGCAAGGTAATGAGTTGAAACAGTCAATGGCTAATGGCTTGCAGATAAATAGTGGACATATTTTTGTGGATCGAGAAACGTAAAGGGGACATGAGTGATTACTTTATAGGGATTCATAATTAATTATTTGAGCATTGTTGCATAACAATTGTGCTGAAGTTGTTCGACTTATTTGCTGTAAATTATTATTAGTGTAGGTGATTTCGTAGCTCCATGCAAAGAAGTACAACTAGAAAAATCCTTCCAATTTTGTTTTTCTCCGCTTTTAAATTAATGAAATTTTTAATCTACCTTTATGTTTTCTGCGAAAGATACCTGATGATGTTAAACTCAAATTGCCAAACATTGAAACGGACAGAGTTTATCGAGTACTACTCAGAAAAAAAATCTTAATCAATTTAATTGGCCCTTGTTATAATGAAAGCCAGATATTTTCGCCGTGACGGTTAGAAAATTTCATGCATTAATTAGTAAACAAGTTTGTCCAAGATCCTGATGATTTGTAGGGGTCGTAAGTGTGAAGACTCGTAACTTGTAATGAACAAAGAACAGTATTAGAGTCAATGGATGAATTTCGGTAGAAATTGTGTTTGTGGACAGGAAAAAATGAATGAAAGTGCGAGGCATGTAATTTAGATGATCAATTAGGTTATTGGTTAGAGTGGTGTTTGCGATGAGTTTTTATCCCCACCGATTGAAAACTGTTGAAAAAGTCACAGTATCTATTTTAAGGATTGCGCAAATAGAAAGCATGCCAATAATATATGCCAGTGCATACCGGACAGCCCACGCGCATACTTTTTTTCCGTGTATTTATTTATTTCTCTGAATCATTTTGATTTCATTGAAGAATATTGCAGGCATTTACTCATCATTCTAATACCAGCGGAGTTAGAACACGACGAAGCTAAATTGAATATCCGCATACTTGGGGTTTATCATATAAGAACTACTAAAACCTCGTAAAACCATTGTGCCATGAATTATTGGCCACTCTCATAAGTACAGGATGAAAAAAGTGAAAAAAGTGATCCGTAAACGATGAATAATTATTTCATTATAAGAAATGTTTCAAAATTCCAAGTGAATGACTAATGAAGTAAAAATGACATGGCATGAAATTATTCTTTCCAAATGAAATTCAACTCGTTAATTCCAGTTTTATTTTAAATTAACGTGTGTATTTATGGTATTTTAAAATGTTTCTTTGCCCGATAATTAACAGCGGAAAGTTGTGATGGCATTATTTTTTTTAGTACTGAGAAAAAATTTGTCCTGAAAGAACGAATAATTTTCTGTTACTTATCCATGTATCATTTTGACATAACTACGCAATACATATCTCTCAGGGACGCTGAGTGATCAAGTGAATGCCACAGAGAGGGAGAGAGAAAGAAAAAGAGAAAGAGAAAGAGAAAGAACGAAGACATTGAAGTTGAGTGCCGCGGTGAGTGCAGTTATATTCGATGTCCACTGAGTCTCGTGTTCGTGCTAACGAGTGGAATGAATCGACCATCACTTTATCGGGGAGGATTTATTGTTTAATCCCGCTTTACATCGATAATGAGCTATTGAAGTTGAAGAAAGCCAGTACATTTGAGCGATTTGTTCGGAAATAGTTGAATCGTGCAGTAATATTTATTATTGATATTTCTTTTGCTATCATGTGGAGAATAAGCTTGCGAAAAATAAGAGAATTAAAACACTGTTTGAGTGCAACAATCCGACATATACAATGACAAACGTCGCGACTCTGTGCCACTGGCTGATTTCTCGCCAAAACGTGTCGCAAGTAATTCGAGTCTTGATCACGAGCGCGGTAGTCATTTTTATAATAATCATCATTAGTGCTAGCTAACGACCTTGGGGTGATATCCTATAGAAATAAAAGGAACAACAAGGGGAGTGAGTTATGGAAAGATATCCGGTAATTACGCATTCAATCATATTTGTGACCGATTAACTTTCGTCGGATCAACAGGAAAAGAAAATACGAGTGAATTTTGGAAAAAAAAATCCATTTATTATTGCTTTGGAATTCAAATGATGATCCATTACGCATGGCGTGACGGAAGATTTGGTCAGAGAAACTTATGCGTGATGTTATATGATCATTGAGTGACACTAAGGCTCAAGCAAGATGCAGACTTTTAGTAACCTTGCATTTGGAAATGTCTTCAAGAAAAAGGCAGGATTTTTCATTATAAATTTTAATGTTTTTCGTTTCAAATGCTAATCAATTTCCCATTTATGAGAGGAAGTCCCTTCACATGGCAGTTGTACAATGTTTTATTATTTGTCAAGAGAAATCTTGTTATCGTCATGGTTATTGCTGACATCAGTCACAAGAGATAAGATAAATCCAATTGTGTAATTGCATGTATCTGTAGATAAATAATACTGAAATAATAAGATCCTTATCAAAATATTGATTTGATTACATCAATATTTGATAAATTTAAAGTTTTTCATTTAAACGATAATTTTTAGTATTCTATGTTGATTTTTCAATTGGGGACAATATTCTGTTTTTTTAACAGAATAACAAAGTGGCGGGTGTTTCGCCGGGTGGGAGTACACCTCCACCCCCAACTCTCATCAATAAGATCAAATATCAGCCTGGCGGGCCTGTCATTAAAAAGGACAAGCGTCAAAGCAGCTCTAGGTTCAATATATCAAAGAATCGCGAATTACAAAAATTGGCATCTTTAGCGGGTAAGTGTTAACAATTATATCATTTCCAAAAACCTTTTTTCCTATAATTTGAGAACTTGTTACTATTGTCATTTTGATACTTCAATAATACGCCCATACTTGATGCTGCACAACCTATCGCACACGCATGTACACATACATTAGCTTATAAGTAAGAACATCATCATTACACGCCTACGTCAGGGGCTATCGATTGTTTCACCGGCTTGCGCAGCCGCATTTGAATTTATATTCTGTGAATTTTGTTTCACCGGATGATCTTGGTGCTCCTTATCATCCCAAGTAAACAGTGTCTTCTTCTAAAACGCGCTGACACTTTATACGAAAAACAAGTTATACTTACCTTGCGCCATGTGTGAAGTGTATGTCGAGATTTAGGATTATTAAGCTAATCTATAATTGGTGAAAATTACCTCCAGAATCGAATGAACAGTAGAGTACATGAGAGTGAACTACAAGCTAGGAATTATCTGTGTCAAATATCTACAACACAATTTATCATTTAAATCGATATTCCATTACTAAATTAATTATATAACCAGTGAAGTCCATGAATGAACCTTTGTAAATATTTTGAGGTTTTTGTGTTGCGTTGGACGACGCAGATTCAACAGATTGAAAAGTTAATAATATCTAATTTGTCATCTAATTGAGGAATGACGTTATTGTCCGTTATTCTCTATAATTTATACTGTTATAGTATTTAAATGAGCCTGTGATTGAATTCGGGGCAGTGTCCCCACTCTGACTCTTATAAAAATCAAATAGATATTATTGGATTGAAGTAATTGTGATGGTTCACGTTGGGGGTATGAGCCCATCATTGGGAAGTGGTCTCCCAAAGAGTCCAAGTTTTCATCAGGGGTTAGCATTTGCTGCTATACTCACTCAAGACAGTAACAAACAGTGTCAACCGGTATCCGCCCTTCACTATCAGCCACTGCAACCCCTACTCATTGGTATTTTTTCCTGCTTTTTTTCATTTTTATTGTCACTTTTTTTTTTTTAATAATCTGCACCGTTGGTAGACCGTAAGTGTAAAATACTTTATTTTTATGGCTTCTCGAAGAACCAATACTTATTTAAATGCGTCAAAATATCAATTGCATTTGACTATCACGATAAATAATATATAGTTATAAAGTTGGATGAGTTTTGTAAGAAACTCGATGTGAATTATTCGAGATAAACGAGTTGATTTGAAAAATTAAATACATAAATTTGAATGATCGGCCTGAGTATTCATTAAATTTTTTCACTTGATTGATTTTAATTATTATTGAAGATTGATTGAGGATGTATGAACGTTTGCATAGAAAAATGACAATTAATGAGTGAACTTGCGATTCACAGAGGCTCAACAGCCCAGCGAAAGGGAAGAACTCTTTATACAAAAGCTTCGTCAGTGCTGTGTATTGTTTGACTTTGAGTCTGATCCGCTGTCTGATTTAAAATGGAAGGAAGTCAAGCGTGGTGCTTTATTAGAGATGGTAGAGTACGTCACAAAGAACAAAGGTGTTATCACCGAATCTATTTACCCCGAAGCAGTAAATATGGTTAGTCAATTAGCCAATTAATCAAACAGCTCTAATATTTGTTAATTAATTATTGGGTCATTTACGGATTTCCTTCTTATTGTAATCACTCGATTGTGATTTTTATCTGCATTGCAGTTCGCTGTGAATTTGTTTCGAACTCTACCACCATCATCAAATCCCAACGGTGCTGAATTTGATCCTGAGGAAGATGAACCTACTTTGGAGGCAGCTTGGCCCCACCTACAACTCGTTTATGAATTTTTTCTTCGTTTACTTGAGTCTCAAGACTTTCAACCAACCATTGCTAAGCGCTATATCGATCACAAATTTGTTTTACAATTATTAGAGCTATTCGATTCTGAAGATCCACGGGAGAGAGATTTTTTGAAGACAACTTTACACCGAATTTATGGAAAATTTTTGGGCCTCAGGGCATACATCAGAAAACAAATAAATAATGTATTTTATCGATTTATTTATGAAACTGAGCATCATAATGGCATTGCAGAGCTCTTGGAGATTCTCGGAAGGTAATTTTCTTACCAAGAGATTTATCCTTGTTCTTGTTTGTTTGTTTGTTTTTTTTTTCCGTATCCCAAGCAAGATAAAATGGAAAGTAATTTTATATGATATTTTATACTGTAGTATTATCAATGGATTTGCCCTGCCTCTCAAGGAAGAACACAAAATATTTTTACTCAAAGTACTATTACCGCTTCACAAAGCCAAGTCGCTGTCTGTATATCACCCACAACTTGCGTATTGCGTTGTGCAATTTCTGGAAAAAGATCCAAATTTAACAGAGCCAGTTATTAAGAATCTATTAAAATATTGGCCGAAAACACATTCACCTAAGGAGGTAATGTTCTTGAATGAATTGGAAGAGATACTCGATGTTATTGAACCAGCAGAATTTCAAAAAGTTATGGATCCACTTTTTAGACAATTGGCCAAGTGTGTATCATCACCTCATTTCCAGGTTTGTGTTAAATCTTTCTTCAATTAAGAATGACGAAAAATCTCCCTCGATTACCATTACAGGATTTTATAATCTTCTATTATTGTTGTTGACTTAATTTTTTATCAGGTGGCTGAGAGAACTTTATATTATTGGAACAATGAATACATAATGTCTTTGATATCCGACAATTACTCTTTCATCCTGCCCATAATGTACCCTGCATTATACAAAAATTCACGCAATCACTGGAACAAAACAATTCATGGATTGATATATAATGCATTGAAACGCCTTATGGAGATGAATCAAAAGGTTTTCGATGAATGCACACAACAGTACACACAGGTAAATTTGTCTGTGATGCTGATTTGTTAAAGGTTGATGATCCGAAAATAATAAATTATCGTTTAAAGGACCGACAGAAGGAGAAGCGTATGACGAAGAATCGAGATGATGCATGGAGTAGAGTTGAACTACTCGCCATGAGACATCCCAATTACAATACATTGATTCAGAATTCACGGAATACTGAAAATCACCAATTTCAACATTTGGATAGCCCACCGTTGGACGATGACACTGATAATGATGCTATTCCCTTGACTCTGGAAAAAATAGAAGCAAAAGCCAATGAGGTATTGTTATAAATATTATTTTTTATTTTTCAATGGGTGAACCATCATATGTTTCACATACAATTTTTACTTAATTTTAATTTTAAAAAGCAATTCACATGAAATCCATAAAATTTCTCAATCGGGCCCTTTTACAGGCTAAGAAAATGACAAATACCAACAAAGTCAAGCCTCTCTTACGGAGGAAGAGTGAATTACCACAAGATTCCTACACGATGCGTGCATTATCAGATCATAAGCGTGCAGATGAGTATCTCGTAACACCACCGGATCCCAATAATTGCTAGTCCCTGCCAAATTCCCATTTCAACAATCCTCTCTTTTATAACAACAATTCCAGGGTTTAATGATTGTATTCTGTCTCTCTAAGATGCAAATGCGATGCCTTTAGAGCCCAGTATAGTTCACATTGAAAAAATTTATGAATTATTTATTCCCTTGACATGAAAAAAACAATTGATCATTTTCCATAGTAAATTGTGTATATAGACTGTCTGCTTGTTGTCCGCGATATATAGTGTGTTTGGCGAGATTAAATATTGAGAAGGAAAGACACGGTCTCCTTTCCAAACCAATGGATAAACTGGGGTTCTCACTTTTTTTTTTCTCATTATTCTTCTTCTATTCCGGAGAAACAGTAAATTACATTAAAGATGAAATGAGAGAAACAAAAATATTGCTGGCTTACAACGTTGTGAGCTTCGATGTTAAATTCTGAATCATGGCTACTAGAGTTTAGAGTCAGAGTAAATACCTAGTTGATGAAATGTGAAAATAATCAAGGCAATGTTATTCCGTAGAATGGTGTGACACACTAATTCCTCACAAAGCAAAATCAACTGCCTCCAGCATACATTGATATTTGTAATGCGTGAATTTTTCTAGCCCAGTACTATCAATATTGAATATTTCAAAGGAAAATAATATTTGAAAAATAATAAAATATCCAAGAGGAATCCATCTATCGTCGTTCACAATTACGTTCCATTGAATTCATTCTGTTGAATATCGCACCATCCATTCACATGAAATAATTTCATTTACCGAAATTATTATCCTATTATTAAAAACTGCGACTACTGCAAGATTAAAGTTGTAAATAACGGAGGTGAATTGCTTAACAATTAAAAGTCATTTGATCATTAGAATTACATTCATTTTTTTTTCATCGTTGAAACAAATAATAATATCGTGTAACCCTTTACGCTGCTGGCAAGCTGTTATGTTACTATTGATAACGAATAGAGACCTTGTTGACAAAAAGGTAATCGTAAGCATGCTGATAGATTGATGATAGATTTGTGTAAATCGGCAGTTGTTTAGGTGAGCAAATGAAAATAATTATACAATCTTGATTTGCATAATCACAATATTCCTCTTGAGCATTGATTTTTGGTAGTTAAATTATCATTGGAAATTGTAATTATTTAATAAAAAATAAAACGAAGAAAACAACAAGAGAAAAACATTAATATCGACAAAAGATGATTGACAGTTGAGATTTTTCAGAGGTTAATAGCTAATTACGGTGAAATGTATAGCATTGAATGAAAAGGGCTGTTGACGCACTCAACATTTTCCACCAGGTATTTTAATGAATCATCTTACTTTCTCATGGGAGAAAATGGGGGCTAAGAAAGAGATATATATTTCTCATTTCAGTGAATATTGCTTGTGGACGAGAATGCTTTATAATGCAGAAAGAGTTGAAAAGCCTGTAGACGGAAATTGGGAGAGACTATATTCGAGGTATATTTCTAAGGCTGTTCATTATTTAAAAAAAGAATAACAACAATAAATTGATAGATTATCAATGCTGAATAAAATTGAGAGCTCTTTTGGAATTATTAATTTTTTCCATTGGAGTGGTGATGGCTTGTACGAGATATAAAGACCCTTTATAATATCCTCAGTGGACTCCAAGTCATTGTTATAAATACTACAGGAAATATCAATGAAAATATGATTGAGGTGATAGGAAATGACTACAGCCTTTAATTGTAAATATCATGTGAATGCGTGAAAATATGCCTTAATTGCAATTATTGGTCTAAAAATAAATGGACCTTTACGTAGAACATTCGGTTTTAACTAGTGAGCAGTTGATTCATCACACATTGCTCGTGTTCGATAACAATATTTATGCATTGAGTTTAAAAATATTTAATTTCTCTACTATTTTCAACGCGCAAAGAGATGTTGATGTGATAAAAATGAATAGTACGTACAATTCCGTCGAACATTATATATACAATATCGTGGAATGGAGATTAACAAACAATATAGTAGTTAAATGCCAAAGTAATACGTGTGCAAGTGGATAAAAATTATTGTATTGTTTTTTTTTTCTATCTTAAAAAGTGAAGGAACAATACACTTATCATGTTTGTATGTTTCTTTACATTTTTATACAAGTGAATATTCATTACCGCCGGTGCAATCATAAGCTCGCCAGTGAATATGGAATTATAAAAGTCTATGTGACGATGCGCTGAGATTTGCCAAAATTACTTTGATTGGAAAATTGGAAAAAAAAAGTCCTTACCGACAAGTCGTACTCCTCCATTTTGATGAGTATTCCAAGTACAATATTTTGAGGTTACAATAACGCATAATCAGCGTTCGAGTTGAATTTTGTATATGATCATCATCGTTACAACAACGAAACTCACTAAAATCTCATAATAATTTCTCCCTCTCTCTCTCTCTTTTTCTCGCGCTTTCTCCTCTCTCTTTGGTTTTTCTTTTTGTTAATAAAATTGTTTTCAATATGGTCAATATGGGAGGGATTATTCAATTAATTAATCAAAGTTTGTATTTTAAAGAAAAAACATTTAATCTATTTTGTAATTGATTTTGATATAGTTATGTAGCTATGAATAATAAAATTTCAAATGGATTGGTGAAATGGAAACACTACAGCTATTATTATTGATTGAGATTATCTAATATTCGGGATATTATATTCAAGTGGAACTTCTTGTGTCGACTCAACGTTTTTTAATCAAGTAAAACAATAACTCCCTAGGTATAGGGAAAAATGAAAATACAGTGGAGGATTGAAAACATCATGCCATCTAAGTGAATTGATCTGAACAGATTTGTTTGTGGAACTGAGAGGGAGAGAGAGAGATGGATGGAAATACATAATTTCAACTATCGGGAATTAGTCTCGAAAGTGTGTTTGATGGGTTTGATGAATTATGGCTCCTCCATAGCTGTGTGCAGTATTATCTAAGGTATTTTTCTCAATAATCCATGTGGAAGTCAGAGAACGAGACAATTCGGAAAAGAAAGGAAGAAAGGAGAAGGTTTATTACAATAGAAATGATACATGTGTGTTGGAGAAAAATGAAAAGTGTGGAACTTAAGGTGAGAAAGTTATTAGTGCAAGCGTCACTGAAGCTGGAATTTCTCACCCTGAAGGAGTCGAGATGCTTAGATGAGAGATATTTGAGTGTCGGCAAGGGGGATGGGACCAGGAGATAACGGACAGAGAGATTTGTAATGCCCTGGATGGAAATTTTGTGCGAACGATACGAGAAAAAGGTAGGAATCCATGGATCGTTTAATTCCGCTCCGGATGCAGTTACAGTTGCTTCCGAGGTACTTCTCGGTTCTGAAATTTATTAATCATGTTTTCCTCTCCTTCTATCCTTTTACAGCTTACACACCTTTTCATTTTTTTCTAAAGACACTTGGCTATGATTAGATGTAAGGTAGCACTTTGGTGCCTTAATGTTTGGGTTTAATATAAGATTGTTCTCATCAATTTGAAGTGCCATCTCAATTGATGTGTAGATGAATTGTGGGTTAATGGTTATAGGAGAAAGGGACAAGAAGTTTAACGGCAATCGATGCGGTGTCCTCCTCTCTAGCAAACTCGAGATTACCACGTAATTGAATGAACTCTGCACGATCGTCTATTAGCCATAACCCCTGTGACATGTCTATCGTAATGGTGGCGAGGCAGAGGCCAATACTTCCTACTCCCTTGATACCTATCAACCTCTCTCACATCAAGTAAATAAATGCTATCCTATGCACGCATGTGAGCTTCAATTAAAGTCGACTATATATTTGATGGATGAAATATAAGTTATTGGCAAGTTTGTTGAGGGTTTGCCTCCGTTTCTCTCCGATCACCTTTGTTGTTCTCTCATAAGAGGCAAGAGGAGTTATACGAAATTTCACGGGAGGATGCCAGGGGCACCGTCTGCTCCTAACGATTATTACCGTTGACCCACCGACCTTTTCCCAATACCTATTGACCTTCCATATTCCATGTACTATGTACCCCTTTCCCCTTTCACAATACCATAAGTACAAAATAACTGTCCCATTCCACTCTTTTCTCCAATTCTTTTGCTCCTAAATTTAAAACCATACATCTAATCATGCTGTTACGAAAATTGCAAATTCATTCATCAATATTCATTGAATAATTGATTATTTTCATATATTATTACTGGTTAAAAAATTAGTCATTAATTTTATTGGATGGATTATCGATTGCATAATTGATAATGAATTTTCGTGTACATCTTTGTTACTCGTCTACCCTTCCGCAAATTTTCTCCCTCATTTCTTTCTTTCAGCTCTTTCTCTCTTTCTCTCTCAGTCTCTTAGTCAGTCACGTAGAGAGACTGACATCTCCGACTCATAACAGAAAAAAGAGTGGGAAAGTGCCAAGTTGAACAAGAAATCCAGTGAGTGTACTATACATATATGTACCTTTAGCCGACACGTTTCTCCACGATACAATTTGACGTGATGAGATGAAAAACGACGGGAGGGTGAAAAAATATGGGGAACCAGCGTTGATTGACTCACATCTTGATGGAGGACATGACACTTGAATGACAGTTCTATACACACTCGAAATAGTTTTCCACAATAATAATTGTTAGGTTGAATTGCATGAGTATATGGAATCAAAGGATTTTTGGTGCCTTGCTCCGTTTTTTCAATGTATTCCGAAGTTGGACATCGAGAGAGCGTCGCCTGTGCTCACCGTCATTTATCATTTGACGCCAATTAAAAAAATCCTTGAAGGGGTGCTCCTTCATTGATTTCAATGTTTCGTTGCAAATCTTAGTATATTCATTGAGTATATCTGCCCTTTCTTCCTCAGTTTGCTGAATAAGTCGGGAGAACAGGAATAAAGTTGATATTGTGATTAATCAATCATCAATGAATGAGTTTTGAAATTTGACACATTTTTACCCAAAAATATATTGCAATATTTGAATCAGTCGAGAGAAAAAAAAGAAAAAAAAATGTCTATTAATTTGGAAATTTTCAATATAAAGTTTCAGAAAGATCGATAAATGCATCATATTCTTCAAATTTCACTCATTCTCTTCAATGGAAAAGAAAGAAAAATTGTATCGGTGAAACTAACTTCAGCCTCTATACTTTCAATAAGTGCCTCCATTTCATCTTGCTCTGTTTTTCCAGTATCCCATAAAGACTCAGCAGTAGCTCGAATATCTTTTCTGGTGGTCTTGTCAGGTGGATAATGCATTTGTTTATAATCACTTTCGGGAAGTACGAAATTCACAGCCTCATGGAATATTTTATTTTTATTTCGCAGTGTTTCCTCAACTCTCTTCTTTTTCAATTTTGCCTCTCTGCGCAATTTGAGTACTGGCGCTTGTCTTTCATCAAGATCGTCGGCCTTTAGTCCTTTTTTTTCTAGAATTATCTGCTGCATTCGTTTCAGCTCCATTGAGTTCCACCGATTCTTTGCTTCTTCAATAAATTGTCCAGGTTTATGTTGCTGAATGAACGAAAGGAAAAGGCAAATAAAGAAAGAGTACAGAGAGAGAGAGAGAGTGAAAAAGGAGAATAAAAAAAGTCATTGCTTTAACGAAAGTAGTCTTTTGAAGAAGCGTAGGAGGACCCTTTTACCGGTTGCGTCAAGCCGATTTTCCCGCTCGTTTCAGTCATTTCCGCTCGAGCCTTTTCTTCAGCCTCTCCTTTCCTCGTCTCCTCCTCTTTCTCTTCTTCTTTTTGGGTCCCATGTTTTTCTTTACTTTGAGATTTCTTCTCCTTCCAAGAACTTTGCCACTTATCAAATTCTTGTATCTGATAATTGGGGCGGAGAAATGCCGTTTTATTATTTTAAAAGTAAATAGAAAAATAGTATGATTGTTATACCCTGTCGACCTCTCGATCGATAAATGATCTCATCCACTTAACATGACTCTCTTCGAAGATCAAGAGATTTGCTGGAGCTAAAAAAATTCTTAATGAACCGTTATAATCGCAAAATGCAACGCATTGAGGATTTAAGTGAAGTTCATGCGTGTAGATTCCGGAGATGATTTTTCCGGATAGGCTTTGAATAAAACATGGCTCATGACTCTTGATGATTAGATCCCATATTTCTATTGTGCCATCCACACGCGCCACTATTACAACACTAGGGCGAGATGTACCCCACGAGCATGTAGTATATCTAAAAAATCATGACAATTATTCATTGAGTACTTGCAGTAATGATCTATGATACATGAATTTTTTATTTAACCTAACTGTCGATCGTTTCATAAGAATAGGCTTGGGAAAATCTTCTCTCCAAATGGCAAATGCTTTGCCACCAACAGTAATAATAACATCATGCAGATATTTAGATCTAACGGAGTGGGTAACGGGTCCATCGTGGATGAGAGTGTTCCGCCAGATCCAGCTAGTTACTTCTCGGTTAATTGTTAAACTATTGGCAAATTCAAAGCCATCCCATGTTATTACCCCTACATCACCCTCCAGGGTACCAATGAATATCATCTTCGACATAACATCGTTTGCCTCTCTCTTCACGTGTTTATAGTATTTCCTAATAGCGATATCAGTGCTCTTTGAAAAAGGTTCTATTTGAATCTTTTCATTTGCTGGTACATAAACACTCATGGTTGTGATAGAGACACGACGTTCCTCCTCTGGATGTTTAACCATCAGCATGTATGTGGGCGTTAAAACATCATCAAGTGCCTTTAGCGGTGAAATCCATTGTTTTAATGCTTCATGCTTATAAATCGCTTGTCTATTCTTTTGCACGGTTACATTGCTGTCATTTTGTACTCTGAATAGTAGTGAAGGTGATAACGAATTGGTGATATTTTTGAGGAAAATCAGTTGTGAATAAGAGGAAACGAATTTGCCAACCTTAAATCCCAAAAGGCCACTGTACCATCCTCACTGGACGTCATGAATTGCCATCCAATCTCGTTGGTATCAATCTCTGTATCTTTTAGTTGAACAAATCTTCCATTCTGACCAATTCTAGTGTATAACGGCAGCCAAGTAATTTGGGTTATAGCACCTTTTTGACTAGTCTGAAGTAATGACATTGCTGTTGGACGAATGCTATTGTTTTCTTCTAATCCTTTCATCCATTTCATTAAATTTTTAAGTGTTCTTGTAGCTTTGGCTTGTGTTGGGGTAATTGCACTGATAGTTTCTACACGTTCGATTTGTCCCGATATCTGCCATATCGCGATCTGAAATATCAATCCCGATTTCTTATTGAAGCATTCACATTCCCAGTTAATGAATCAGAGGAACGCAGCATACCTGGCCATTGCAGCAACCACCGACCACGATATTGCCATCAAGTGGTCGAACGGAAATGCTTGTTACTTCCCTGAAGCAATGGAGAATCAATTTTGGCTTGAGACAGTCATTCAACGACCAGATTAAAACATAGTTATCATCTTGTAAACGTCTATTCAAAACCTATACAATTGGACGAAAAAAATTTTCATTCATTTGAAAATTCTTCAATTTCTTTCTCTCTATATGACTAAAGGGATTCCTCGTGCATATCACATCGACAAATTATGTCGCCATAATTTTTCGAGCTGACTTTCACGTGGAATATTATTATTATTATTAATGTACTTGATTGCTCGGAGATTTTTCAGTGAGATATTCACTTTTCGAGTGATCTGTATAAGTTGCTATTGCAATGCCTGTCCAGAGTGGGTGCCAACACAGATCGTTAATGACTTTGTCCTTAGTTATTTCAATGCTATGATAATTTTGATATTCAGTGTAAACAACAGGCAGTGGAGTCTGTGTATCTTTCTTATCTCGAACCAATTTCTTGCATTCATCTGTGTGAATATCCCATGCTGTATTCATCAACACCTGAAAACAAAGAGGAAAAAAAAAGGATGTAGTAGCAGTAGCTCCAGTATTCACTGGCTATTCAAGGGATTTTATACTTTGTCGCACATATTTTTCTCATGTATACGCAGAAGTTTTCGAATAGCTCTCGCTTCTTCCTCGTTATAAGCTTCTGTATTGATCGGCTTATAGTCGTACGTGCTGTATTGAAACCAAGAGTTTAGAGGTTTTTGAGAGCAAGTTTGAGCTGTGTTGTCACAAGTTTCGGGATTGGTATCATCGCCGTGGGATACAAGTCTCTTGATTACGTTGTTAAATGTCTGTCTCGAAGTTACGAGTTCTACGTAACTGTCTCGCTGCTCATCGGCATTACGATCAGCCAATACAATTCGACTTTTTAGAAAGTCACGTTTCACAACGATCTGAGAATAAAAATCATTTACTTATTTATAATCGATGTATTTCAATTAATTCATTTAATTTGCCATAAAAAGTCCATTTTCTCGGGATAATAATTTATTTTTATGTACTCCATGCATACTTCACTTTGTAGAAGAGGTCTTGCACTCATAATAATCGTCTCCTCCATATTTTCAGCACTACTTAATTGCTGCCAATAACCAGCCTCTCTGAAAACAGCATTTTTCACACGATTCTCTTGATTATTTCTTGATGATTCAATTTGTCTGACCACTGTATCACGACTGCTTTCCGTTAAGCAAATATAGAATTCTGGACTATTCGTTCTACTTGGCGCTAAACCAATCAACATAGTATCATCAGGATATTTAAAAATTTTATCCCGAATTGGAAGAAAGTCACTGCTCTCAACATGCAAGTCCAAATTATCTTCTATTATCTCTTTCTTCACAAATAACCATGGATATTCAGTCGTAACATTTTCATCAATCTCACAACCGATTATTTTCTGGGTCAACTCTGACAAGTTAATTCTAACCATTCCCTCAATTTCCTATGGATAAAGTATTTTCATAAATTTTTTTTTTCATTTTTTTCATTCATTTTATTTATTTAAATAAATAGTAATGGGATATAGTTTAGAGGAGGAAAAAAGCGGAACATCTACACTTCTTAGATAGAAAATCCAGTTCAATTCAGTGACTTTTCACTACAGATATTTACTATAGTTATTCTGAGTGCCATTGAATTTCTTATTCAGAGTAAAAAAAAATTTATGTATTATATTGTAATTTGAGAATTTCTATTTTTTTGATTCACCAAATTAAAATAAGCTAGACGTTCCACTTTGCTCTATTCTCCCTGTACTAGTAATTATTCAGTGATTTTTACTGTGGAATGGACAGGAATAGTGGAGGATGCCTTCTCACTCGACTTCCCTTCGACCAATTCATCGATTCCTTCGTCCCTATCTGAGAATAGAAATAGAACGATTAACTTGATTATTCCTTCAACTCCTGCTATATTTCAAATGATAAATATTGACCTTCATAAAAATATTCTTCATTCTCATCGTTATCAATGTAGTCGTCCATATTGCTGATAAGCAATCAATGCAATTTTTTTTTTGATTAAAAAGAAAATAAAGTCGCCCATTCAATTGTTTATCTGGATTGGGGTATCCCTTATATTAGAAATGCAATTGGTTATTCATTTGTTCCACTTTCGATCAGTCTATTTTTCTGCAATGTTCATTTTAATTTTGTTAAAAGAATAAACTTTTAAAAATAGAGAAGCTGATTCTTTAGCAAGGGTTTTTTCCATTCCATATGCATACACAATCCTAGTCGATATGTCGGTTGGATTCGTCAATTTTATCTCTTGCTCCATCATTTTGCCTAATTTTTAACAATTATACCGGTAATCTTGTTAAATCATTAAATAATGACATGTTCACGGGGAATTTAAATGGCTAATACTTGAAAAATGAGCGAGTTGAGGCCAGGCTTATTCAAATTATTTCAATGAATTTGTCATATTGGTGAATCGGACTGCCCGGGATTTAGTTGAAGGCAGAGAAAGGAAAGAACAATGGTCTGTGAAAAAGAAAAAGAGGGAATAGTAACGGGCGGAGTTTGCATGACGTTGCCAGGAACAAAATAAATTCTCCTCCGGCGGTAAATAACACACCGTTAAAACAGTGAATGGGATCGAAAGGGAAGCGCATGGTAAATAAACCATTCGAAGAGTAAGAGAGATGAGATTCAGCACTAACCCAAAACCACATATAACAAGCCTTTTCCCTATCTTCTCCCTCTAAGTACTCCATCTCTTTTTTTTTTCACATATCTCGTCTATGCACTGTGACTTGTGCAAAACATCAAACATAAATCGTTCAATTCCCATGCGTGAGTGATTTTTATATATATTTTTTTCAATTTTCCGTTTTTCTTGTTTCCATGTTGGCTGTTTCTATATAACGTCGACCAGTTGTCGTTTATCTGTGTCAGCATGTCAATCATCCAGTACGTTTCAGTACAATTCGTTTATTAACAGAACTGCCAATTCCATCGATGCACACATCGAGAGAGTTGACGGATTTTTATTAAGGTAGACAATGGTAAAGCCTGTATAGTGTGAGTGTAGGTATTGTGAAGAAAATGATGATTAGGGTGTAATGCAATGGTGATGGCGATTGGGGGAAAAGGGAAATATGTACGTGTAGGGGGGGATGTGGCGGACGTGGCCGATTACTTATTAGTGTCCAGTGGGTGTGTATGGGATCAAGTTAACGAGGGTAACTGTACGATGTGGTGATGGCGGGGGTGTTACGGATATAGCCAGGGATGGAGGAAGAGTCGCTGTGATTAGAGGGTGGCTCACAGATGGATGGACGGACGCTTGGTTAATTTTCAATTATCCGTGCGGGGTTCTGCTTTATATACGCATCCAAAGGGAAAGGGAATGGCAATTCCTCCTCCACCACCCCCCAATGTAGAAACGCCAATGGATTACCACGTACGATACTGCAAGATTGGCCACAAAACCCCCCGACCCCTTCACTTTCGGAGGTACCAAACTATATGTCTCGTACTTTATCCATTACCTCTACCAAGCCTCAGGCCAACTGATCACCGCTATTCCCATCGAACAGTAATATACTCACGCATGTTTACCGCTAATTAAATCATACTCATATTCCATTACATATTTTCTTCTCATTGATTCTCATGTCACTATTAGATTGATTGATATAACGCATATTCTCTTCATTCTCTAATTAACCTCGGGGATCTTGTCGTAATATAAACAGGATAAACGGAATTTATCTGGGAATATCTCGAATGATATGTTGATATGTTGAAAATGGATGGACGATTTCGTAGAGAGCAAAAAGACAATTCAATTATATCATGAGAGTGGGTGCGTGGGTGGTGGAGTGTAATCCCGAGGATGCAATTAGCTTTTTGCTTGATACAACATTAGTGGTGGCTGTCTGATATTTCAAAGTAAAATTCTTGTGAAAATTAAATGTCATTCAGCCATGACCCATGACATTCATTAGTTCTTCTACTTACAGCGTGCTTCAGTAGAAATAGTGAAAACGAATCTGAATCCATTTCAATTGTACAAGAATCTAGTATATACTCGGTATTTAATTTTTCACCCTTAGTGTCTAAGGTGTTTAATTTACACATGCAGTAGCACAGTATAGTTTTTTTCTTCATCTTCTTCATCAGCTCACTCTTCTCCACCACTGACACTATCCTATCTGATAAAGTCGAGGTAGAATCCCTTGTAGCCCATGGTAATAGATGTAAAACGTATGCAGTGTGGCCTTATTTATCTTTGCCGTGGAAACAAGCCCCAGTGGTACACCAAAGTACTTCCCTTGAGACTACCCTATAGCGTCCCGTACCATACCATACCGTACACCATATATATGTTTCTGGAGGGACATTTCCATTGTCATCCATAGTAGTTTTTTCTGGCGATGGGTTACGACTAATAAAAACATCTGATTATGACTCTAGAAACACTGTTTCTTCTGTTTGAGATTCTCTGAATTTGCAAGGAACAAACGAGAGAGAATTTTCTCCTACACTCCAATGTTTTATTTATCAAGATGCTATACCTTTTATTCATTCATCTTTTACATTTCTCATGATATCTATGTGAAGATTTTTTCTGGTTATTTGGAGAATTAATATTGGCCATCCAATTTGGATGGTTTTAATAAGAGCTCCTCAAGTCGTTTGGTTCCATGTAATGGAAGTGAGGAACGATTAGCGCTCTAAATGTGACAGTGATGGGAGGAATTGTGATTGATGGTAGCCGATTTTCGTTCTATCGTTTTTTTTCAGAGTGAAGTGGAAATGTCTATTTCAATAATTTTATTGATAGTCTACTCTGTATACTAGGGCGGATGGTTTTGCAAAAGACATGCCAAGCCAGTTGAGAATTTGAGTCATTTTATATTGTCTAACCAATGGTAAAGGAGGCATTTCAGCGTTATTGGTAAAGTTACAAAAGGTCCAAATGAAGAAAAATACCAAACAGTCAGTAGACAATATCGGCGAATACAAGTAAACGTTAAGGGAAGAGGAAAAAAATGTCGGTTGAACGAATGCGAGAAATACCATCCGCGCAATGTCGATGCCTTTAGGAGAATGTCACTGTGGTATACTTGTTCCTGGCAAATACTAAGTAATATCGCTCGTTCATTGTGCCGTTCGCTAAAATACCATGAATTTTTTTTATTTTTTCAAGCCGAGATATTTCACAAAAAACATCAACTCTGCAAAGTATTGATAAAATTCCAATCGTTAATAATATAAATTAATATTCCAATAAGTGAATAATAATTGCATTCCATTCCTTTCCAGTAAATTCGTTTGTTTACTTCGTCTGTGTGTACTTATGGTTTTTAAAAATAGTAATTGTTGAGCGAGTTTTTAATATGGCATTTAGTCTAATGATAATCTCGTGGATATCAACACTTGGTTATCCTGCGGCAGTAGGTGCGGATTGTAGGTTCTCTCGTGTTCCCTAGCGACGCTTTGAATTATTTATGCAATTAGGCACAGTGGGTACCTCATCCGTCGTTCACTCTTCTCTCTCTAGCCAATTTTCCCCCATTCCATCCCTATTCTACAATGATACGTGCCAACTTGTTTCATCTCGACAAGATGAACAATTTTTTTCTCAAACCAATTTTACCCATGAATTCGTTGATTTTTAACATTAGGGTAGAAGCAAAGCTGGAAATATGTGCAACGAGAGGGATTAAAAGAAGTAAAATAAAAAAAATGAAGATTATCTAGAGCAGCTGGATAAACGTAAAAAGGAACAAGTGGGAATGCGCGGATGATGCCTCCAGTACGTGACTGGTGATTCTCGCTGATTTATGCCTCGTTCGTTTTCTCCTTTCGTGTTTTAATCGAGTAATGCACGCCAGATCGCGTTTCTCAAATCGTTCTCGAGGCGCGTGTCGATGGAGCTTCAAACTCAAGGAGTTTTTATCATCTCCACATTACTTCGTCCAATGAAATGTGACGACGTTGGCCGAGTGAATTATCTCATACTCACTGGTCCATTCTATTTATTAAATAAACAATCAATTATCACTTTGAAAGCAATATGAGTAATAATAAAGGAATAAACTGCCGGGTAAATTTACATTCTTTCTCGTCATATTAACATGTTTATTTAAATTACATTTCCATTCTCATTGCCACAGTCTCATAATGACAATTTTTACCACTCAATATATACATTTTTATTTATTTAATATATACAGCTTGATAATGCTTAGGGTGAGTGATGGTAGTTGTATATATATATATACACATATTACAACAATGATAATTGATTCTGTTGAGGAAAGAGTGAGGGGCTGTTGGGTGGAGGAGGAGGTGGTTGTTGAAGGATTTTGATGGGAGGTCGAGAGAGAGATAGCAATATGAAATGGCTGAGTTATGCTGGATATTTGTGAAATGCGGAAGGCATGGGCGGGCAAGTTGTGCATGCCACCGATTGACGCAGGGCTTGGGTCAATACGCGTTAGCAATATTCGATGAACACCATGGAGGCGTTATAGACCATATGTGAAGAGGAGAACAGGGGGAGAGTGGAAAATCCATAAACGTTAACGAATACGCGTGCCTCAAATATTCCCCAAAATTGAAGCAACCATTTTGGGAGAGATAGCGCATCATGAAGGCAAAGGGAAAAATGGGAAAGGGGTTAACTGCATTCTTTGAATAAACTGAAACAAAAGCCACCCCTCCTCCCTCCAAAAAGTCTTTTGTCTATTTTTTTTTTTATTCTTCAATTTGCCTCTTTTTCCTCCTTGTTTTTTATATAAATTTTTTTTTTAACTTCATTCTCATCTCAATGGCATCGCAATACGGTCGATGGAAAAGAGTACAAACTGTGCGTTGAGGAGAAACAAAAAAAAATGGATGAAAAAATATTGTAGAGAGCTCTTTGGTGAAAATATTAAAATCTAAACAAATCATACGATATTATCGTGAGATGAATGCTTATATCAATTGCCAGAGCCTACACATAACTGTTCGTTTTTTTTTTCAATTTTATTTTTTGAAAAAATAATGTTAATTTACACTTGAACCCTATATATTTGTCTCACAATTATGAAGAAGAGTTTGGGATGAAAGACGACTACATAGTTCTCAGATTCACGGATGAGTACAGCTTGGGGATATACAGACTGCGCCGCAATTTATTAACCATTAAATTTGTCAAGATAGACTGCTGACGAAAAAATGAGTATGAGCACTTGGAGTTTGTTTTTAATTTTTTTTTTCTTTTTTACTATCCTAGATTTGTCCGTTACCATTTACCCGTTGCAATTTGCCCGCTCGTGAGGGGCTTTTTTTTCCACATCCTTTATCATATTGTTGGTTTTTGGTTTATTATTTTAGCTATGATTTCAGTAGTTTTACCATGGATTCCTTTTATGTTCATTATTATTTACAAAACATGTACAAATATATCACGAACCCGTCGCAAACGATTAAAATGTAAAATGCCCAGTTTTTATTATACCTTTTTTCTATCGCATCTCGCAATGTTTTTCTTAAAAACTGACACATTTTTTTTTCTATATAATCCTATTTTAACCAGTCTTCATTATTTACAATTGGAAAAAGAGAGCCTCCCCAAGACGAATGTATTATTAAAGATAATATCTTTTACAATACATATTTGAGAACACATTTTCATACATTGAGACGTCGCACCATTACTCACTCTCTTAAAATTTTAATCGAAGTCTAAACAATCAATTTAGTTTCACATAATATTTCCCGTTAAAAATTCACGTTTATATTTCAGGGAGTATCTGAACTGATTTATTGCGCATGGAAGAATCGTCATTAGATATCCCTCATTTATTATTGCAAATAGAAAATTAAATATAAAAAACTATGAAAGATGAGGTTGACCAGTCAGGTTGGTTCATGATTGAGCCAGAAAATTATCGACTCCCCCCGAATGCTCATGATGACAGCAAATCACTCTCGCGCCTTAGGTGTTGTACCTACTAATTGGATTAGCCTGACACTGCAATAAAAAGTGGAATATTTTTGCAAGAATTTTTTTACTTCAATGTCAGGATAAATTGTACGATGAATATTTATCTGTCAAATGCTTTATTTTTATCGGTATGATCGACGCAGCTACGATTATACGTAGTACTCGTTAATGTCGAGCGCGTCGGCATCCCGATCCTATACGCAGCTTTCTTGTGTTGATATTAGAGGTGTGCGAACGGTAACAACTTCCCGTGGATGATGTTGTTTCGTCGATATAATTCCGGTATCTTGAAGAAGACCTACAGTACTTGCCTTCGTGGATTGGCATATTTGATCTATTTTTGGAGCACGTGCATTATGATCTATACACGCATAAACAGTCGCTTCTTTCATATAAGGTTTTCCACCAACTAAAACACCACCACTACCACTTCCGCCATTACCACCACCACCACCACCAACCCCACCACCGCTACCCCCATTATTACTATTATTGAATCCTCCTAAGCCACCCATCCCACTCAGACAGGCTAGTTTTGTCTCTGCTGTTGTCGAAAGTGTTGTCGGACGAGCTAAGCATAGTTCAGCGTATGTTACTTCTCCGGTCAACTGTAATACCATTTTTTTTTTTCATTCATTAGTTAGTTGTCACATTTTCATTACATTCATTATCCGTTTTGGTATCGATATCGGTGCTTGCAGGGCTCCAAATTACTGGTTCGATTATCCAAGAATTCAAAAGTTTAATTTACAAAATTTTAAATGACGGTTTCTGTCCGAGTGCAATTAAAAAAAAAAACAAAAGCTTTCCCCTATACATAAGAGAGTAAAGCATCTATATCGAGACTTACCAGACCGACGCGATAAATATTTGGAGCCCGTTCTAGTCACTGATACGACTCCCACTTTTTTTTAACACTAAAATTTCAATCGGGCACTCAAGCTGGCTACAATTATAGAGCAAAAGTTTACAGTGTTAATCCGAAACTCACGGGTAATGTTGGATAATTGCTGTAGTCATTGTGTGCATAAGCAGAGAGCCCTTGCAAATGATTTGTCTGCTGATTAGGCAGTGATGTTGTTGAAACTTGGTCGGGTGTTACTTGAACAGCCAAGGGCGTGCCTGCTGTTGAGCCCGTCAGTTGATAATCTGAATCTTATTAATAAACACAACGGATTCTCTCACTGAGCATTCTGCTTGTTTGTAATAAAAATAATAATGATAATATTAAATAAAGTATATTACCTTTGTTGGTTGGAACAACATCAGGATTTCTATCATCAGCATCGTAGAGATCCTCTGAACTGGGTGCTGTTGCTTTTTTCAGTGGCAGATCGCCGGGTCTATGTGCACGTCGATCACTTCTAATTTTCAATGCTCCCAGTATAATGAAAGTAATGAGAAGCAAAGCCGCTACAATTCCAATTAGCACTCCAAGAAGTGGTGTTATCTCAAATGGTACAGGACTTCCTGTGAACAATATACGCACTGCGCTTGTGCAAATACCTTCTAAACAAAATCATTCTCATCCGGCAATTCTCCTCTCATTACTTTGCTATTATCTAATATATCGCTGATTGCAATTCTATCAAGGCTCTACTCATTCTTTCTACCTCTTTGGAGTTTTTTATTGTTCTTTATTGCTCTTTATTATTATTTTCCGAGAGGAAAAAAAAACGGCTGGCCAGGGAGCTGGAGAAAGTTCTGGAGCTCTCAGCGTCATGGCCCTGAGTGCGAATTAATTTTTAATCGGAATGAAAGCGCACCAAAGATGGTATGTAAGTGACGGATAGAGTCGTTCAGCCAAGTCCAATTTATTCTTTATGTTTCCTTTTCTCTTTTACCGCTATTTTTCATTTAATTTTTGACACGCAAGCATTTTCCTTCATGTATAAATATCGAGAAAGGAAATTAAACTTACGAGGCTTACCAGTCTGTTTCTCGGCAACTTTCAGCGTAAAACCTTCGAGTTTTGTCGATTCACTTCGTCCCTTTGAATTAAATGCATACATCTTCATAGTCAATACTTTCCCAGGTTCTAACTCTTGCACTGTAAATGCAGCATTATCACGAGATGTGACATTTGCCTGGAGCATCCCTGTATATTGATCGTACACTTCGAGTAAAAAATTTTGCGGCTGACCCCCGTCAAATCCAGCCGAACACTCCACTGATAATGATTCTGTGGTTTGATTGGTTAGAGTGCAGTTATAAGGTGCTTCAGGCTTCCCTAAATCAAATAAAACAGATTTGTTGTAAGAGTATAAGCAGTTGAAATGCTCACCAAGTTTAATTAATAATTAATATTATTTGTTGCTGTGTTGTTGCCTTGTACCTCATCAAAGTAAATATCATTGGCATTATAGATTTTATTTATTTATATTCTGAAAAATTTATTACCTGCTGGAATAATGTGAAATATACATGCGTTCGTCTGCTGTCCAGCTGTATTGCTTGCCCAACAGAGTACAGTACCATAGTCCATTTCTGTTACGGGCCTGTATGTAAGAACACTTTGCGTATGGCGAGTTGAATTTTTGTAACTTGCTTGAGGTACATCAACCATTTCTTCAGTATTATTGAATGCCCATCGAAAGTTGTTTGGTGGTGGATAAGCTTCCACACGACATGCTACTTTTGACTCTTCCAACCTAGCGACGCCGTATATACGCTTTTGGTCGGGTACACAAATTGGTTTATCTGGGAATAAGGAAACAAGTAATTCTTTACTTTACTCTCTGAATAAACTCCTGGAGATGCTGAGAGCTCTTTTTTAAATAACATACGGTTGATATTTTTTTTCCCCCGCAATGTGAATTAAAATTTTCTTTTATACAAAGGCTTTTAGATTGCCTAATGAGGTTTTTAATCGTGAATCAGGTGTAATAATGTTCTTGTTAAAATATTCACGATCAATTCGACCGATCATATGGAATTGGCGATGATTGATCCTCACGCCATTGGAGAGAATATCGCTAATAATTTACCGTTAACCACCACCCATACCGTGACCAAAGCTCATTTACATTCGTCGCTTTGGAATATACCATAGTGTAAAGGACGCGGTATCGGTCGCGGCAATATTGATGCGAATGACATTGGCTAGGGTTGTGCCAGTCCATGTGTAGCTGCACCTATACTGACAATTTAATGCGTCAAGTACCCAAAACTTGCTAATTGAATCTCTTTCTTCCATTAAATAGAGAGATTAAAAAATATATATATCATAAAAAATGTTACGTTGTTATTTGGAAGGTGAATATAGGAGAAATCAACGGACTGGGGAAACGGCTGTATTATAGGATAACGATCAAAGTATAACAATGTGTAAACAGGTCAATAGAACTCGACAACAGTCACGCGTTTCCGGTGTTTCTCATGAGATCGATAGGAACTATTTCCGTATCAGAATAGTTTTACCGGTGAGGGAGGAAAGCTCGTTATGGCTAGCAATATGATAATTTGTCGATTCATTTAATTATTCAATATAAAGGTGGTCTCTTTTGCGACATAAAAGGAAAATTAATCCTCCCTTAAATATGGATACTCACACATAATTTTAAGCTCGACTATTCCGCTGTAACCATCTCCTTCAACGTTCGATGCAACGCACATGTAATTACCTGCTTGAAAACGATCGACCTGTCGTAATGCAAGACTATACTGCTGGACTATGACACCTTTTTTTGCATTGTTATGAATTACCATGCCCTGCAATCGAGGAAATTGTTTGTTAACAATTGAGTAATTCGATTGGGAGACAGATTATGCCAACTAACATTGTGTTTCCAAACAACTTTATATGCTTCTGGATTAGCTCGAACTTTACATTCAAAGTAGACATCATCCCCTTCCTCAATGTCATCGGGATTCATCTTGGAACCCAGCTCCAGTTTTAATATTGGCACAACTGCAACATATCGCCGTAAATATCCCCAGTAAAAAAATATATTTATTCATATAAGTGATAGACTTAGATAACTCATATCAGTTGGTGAAAAAACATTGCTCTTTTCAAAGAGAGAACACAAAAAGTGTAAAATTATCGAGTGACAAGTGGTGAGATATGACTTATTATATTGTTTCTATAGAAGAAACTTCATTTTTCAAGATTGATTGAAATTGATAATGTGAAAATCACTATCTGCATTCATTGAAATCCGTGAAACCATCATACCTCAACCACAGACTAGTCCCAGTGAGCTAGGTCTAAATCGTGTGTCATATTCATCAGAGTGTTTTTCATTTTCTCCAACCGAATTCGACACAATGCCAAAATTTCATTTCATTCCATTTCATTTCTTTCTCTTTCTCTCTCTCTCTCCCTCTCCCTTCAATCCCCTTTGGTAGATATATAGGGAGGTAGCAGAGAGGAAAAGAGTGGAAGGAAAAAAAAATGACCGGGGGAGTGGGGGAGGGTGTATACGCGATCCTGTCGCACTCGTCGCGTTTCCTGCCGCCGGGGACCCGGCCGAATAAATCCCGATCTCCGGTACATTCCATTTTCTACCGTTGACATCTCGTTATTTCGATTACATTCCCGTTTTTGTCCACGTAATGTCTATCGGCCCATCCTGAAAATTCATACCCATCCGAGCCAGCCTCCAAGGCCCCTTCCTCTCTCTTCTCCTTTTGTCCTCTTTTTTTATATATCTCCCCCCCCCTTTTTGTATACATTTTATTTTTCCCATGTTGTTTTTTTTTTTTTGTTGTGAAAGACTTACAAAAAATATTGAGCTTCCATGTGTCCTCCTCGAGTCCACCCTCGACATTGGGGTTTTCAGCCCGACACGTGATCAATTTGTCGTGCTCCTCTCGAGTTGGGGTGAATGTTAAGGTTGACATTGTCATATTACTATCCTCGGAAACCTGTAATGAATGGGTATTTGAAGAGTATTTTACAGCCGTCAATGACATCGGCGATGACTTTTTAATTGATATCAGATGTCAAGTCCTCTTGGGGACTCGAATGAGACCATTTTTTTGTTTTGTTGATGGCGCGATATGTAGGGACTTTGGGAGAAAGGTGAGGAATAAAAAAATAGTCGCGGGTAGGTGAGGGAAAAATAGGAGGAGGCCAGTGTGGCGAGAAGCGGCATCACGAAAGCATCGGGCTATTCAGTAATTGCACCATGGCGTGTTCAAGCTGAACGCTAATGGCAACGATGCAAATACCGATACCACCTTTAATGCCAGTGATTTCGAGCAACGATCAAAGTAGCCCACACTATTCCCTTCTCCCTCTATCTTTCCATACACCTCCCCACTATTTTTTCATCCTTTTTTTTTTCTCAACCTGCGTCAAAACCTTCGACACCTGCTACCTTACAAAACCTCACTTAACCCTAATTTACCTTTATCCAATAATCCACCAGATAGGAATGTTGGAGAATATTCGATGAGAGGATGCGTAATGTGGGGATAATGAGAAGCAATTACGGGAATTAAAAAAAAAAACCGAATCATTATTTTCCTGTTACGCTCTCGACGGTTCTTCAAGGAGAAAAAAAACGATCAATTGATTGACTAGTTGAGCTACTTAAATAAGAATTTAATCATTGCTCATTCTCACCTTTTGTGTAAAGTTCTTGAGCATTTTCCCCTCCATGAACCATGACAATTTTGCTGGCGGCCTTGATCCCATGGTCCTACAATTAATATCATATTTTCTATCTGCACTCAATGGTGCATGTTCACTACTGAGAATCTCCACAATCAGAGGCCGTACTGAAAGAAAAACCATTAGAATTCAATCATTATAGATTGGGATTAAAATTATTCTAAAATAATTAAATTCATGTAACAAATGTATTTTTCAACGGATTCGTTTTCAGAGAAATAAGTGGAATTTTTTTTCCATGGAGTCATGTTTTTGTCCATTTTCCTGGAGGTCTCGTTGGATTGACTTTTTTTTTCAACCCTCGGGGAACTTAACTACCCGCCACATGAAAAGGCCTATTTGTCAAACCGCAGGGGCACCAACCACCCTCTTTTCTCCAATGTCTCGTTTTCGTATCTGACGTGTCTGACGACGATTGGAAATTGCCCCTGGGTATATGAACTATATATGATGAGGGGAAAAAAAGAGTATACCTGGTAGCAGGGCAAGATAGTCTTGTGATTGAGTCGGCGATGAGATTTTTCATTCAGACTTTATCACGGACGTCACAGCGACTGTACTGACAATTAAATGCCTTTTTAATGGGTTCTTCCTTTCTTTTATATTTAATTGGCAAATGTGAAAGCATATGGAGCAAATTTATTTCCCCCAAAATATTAATATCACATAATGAATGTTGTGAGAGCTAATGAATTTTGTAGTTTGTATGATGATGCAATTCTGCGATGTCAATTCAATTAATTACATAAAAAGTTAATTGAGTATGGAGATTGCCGAGTGATTCGATTACTTGAATTATTGGTCCGACTCTAAGTGGGTGAAAAAATACCAATGTGGAAATGATCGAAAATACGAGTATCCTCGGAAAAGAGAATATTGAAGTTCGATTAAAATCCAACCAACAGACAATAATTATTCCAGAGAGTCTTAGCCATGTAAAGAGAAAAGAAAATTGCACTTAGGGTTGAGAATAGATGGGAACATGAGGTGCCGTGAGGGAACAGCCAGAATATAACAACAATGAAAAAAGGTAACGAATGAGCGGAGGGCGTTAAACTTATTGCTATTGCGAATTGAAAATACTTCGGGGCTTAATTCACGGAAGTTTTTTTTTTTTCTCTTTGGTTCGCTGCTTCCGTCGTGTTTTAATCAGCGAGTCCTTGCTCTTTATTACCACTATACTGAATGCATGCACCGTCTAACTACTATTTCTATAAACCAAGGTTTTCTTCATTATATATATATATATGTATATAGAAGACTCTTTTGCATGGAGGAGGAAAATATAAGAATATTTGTGGTGAAATCGCGGAAAAAAAATCTGGTGCTGCGTAGTAAAAGGGGCTCAATGTCAGAGCACCGTAAAATTCGGGTGATGCATAATAAAAAGTACTGTACCGACTGCTAAATTTTACGATCCTGAAGACTTACGGGGACTGAGTATGACGTGATGCTACGCAATCCTTCGTTCACATAAATCACGAGCACACGATATTTTTTGTCATTAATTTGCGAGGGGTTATATTTAGGAAATAATTAATTTGCAGAGAATATACAATTGAGGTGTGTTTTAAAATTTGAAATTTTAAATAAATTGATTTCCCTGCTGAGCGAAAATTCGGAATTAAAAGTCTAGTACATCTAAGAACAAGAAAGGGAGAGTTTAACACAAGTAAAAGCAATGGTGCATGTAGAAGAAATATAATACACATATACATTGAGAAAAACACAAAAAGGAGAGAAGGGTGAAGGCTGAAAAGGACGACACGATACAGAAGAGTCCAAGTGAATGAGTTGGGGGTCATGCCAGACACTCTCCAACAACTCTGACAAGGGGTGGCAAGGAAATGTATATTTAGTGCCTTCAGTCGTCTACTCCAAGTTTTCTTTTTACATTTTTTAATGCCTTTTGGTGTTGGTATTGTTGTTGTTGTTGTTGTTGTGGTGGTGGTGGTGCTGTGCTGAAAGTATCCAGGGCTTTAGGAGCACAATCTACCGGTTCGTACGAAATTCATACTTGTCTCGTTCTATGTATAACCACTCATTAAATGGAAGAAATATAAACTAAAGAGTATATATGCTCAGTGTGGGAGATATTTGGAGATTTGGAGACAGTAGTTTCGATTGAGTTTGAGTGGAGGTCGTATGGATTTACAACTGATATGATGTTGGGCTGGTCATAGGGCTGGTTGGGATAAAGGGTATGTGGTGAACACTGAACCACGGGTCCGTGGTGAGGTTAGATGAGTGGAAAAGAGGAGTGGTGGAGAGAGAGACAAAGAGAGAGAGAGAGGGATGGCTGAAGAGCAGCAACTCGTAGGCATTACAATTTCCACGCTCTCCGTCTGTAAATCAGGCCCAGCGTTAGCCAATTTCGCTGGGCTGACTCCATTATGCCAGCCGACTGGCCTCTAATTAGTCAAGCTCGATTAGGTGGGTGGATGGTTAGGGAGTGGGAAGATGGTTTGGTTGCTTGGCTGGACGATGATGCATTAACTCGAGGACTTCCATTCTGCTTTCCTCTTTCTCTCTCTTCCCCACCCGTGATCTATAATCTCCATTATATTCCATGTTACTTTGTTCAATTTCAATTTCTGAGTGGACTTTATTGGGACGTTGTGAGTTTTTAGATATACTTAGATAATAAATTGTCATTCTCATGTGGACAAGTTAACAAGGAGAAGCACGTATTTTATTCTGTATATACTTACAGTGCATCTCAATGGTAACTGAGGCTGAAACTGGCTGGCTGATGTTATTATTTGAAGCCTGACAAGTGAAAGCGGCATGCAAATCCGCCCTTGTCAGCTCAGTAACGATTAAAGTGTTTCTACGTAGAGCTGGAAATTCACCAGGCTCATCTCTAGACTCTAGAAGTGTTTCACCTCGCCACCATCGGACTGTCGGTGCTGGACGCCCTACGTCATATAATAAATTCATTAATTTTTAAATTAATTTTAACGGGAAATTATCAACAAGTTGAATATGTTGTTACAAGAAAAATAATTAACCTCCAGAAACAAGGCAAGTGAGCCGCATGCTTCCCCCTTCTTCGTATGGCCCCGCAATTGTCGAGACAGTTTTTCCATGTTCATCTATGATATTCGGCTTATGAGGTGGCACTAAAACAAATAGATGAATAAAAAATAATAGATTATCTAAATATTCTTTATAGCCGGCCATATCTAGATTAATCAAGACAATGTGCCATTTACTTAATGAGAATACGAATTTCCATCATGAATTTATGCATTAATAATGATCATCGAACATAACTCGTAAAAGATGAACAATCAACTGACACGTTGATGAGCAGAAAGTACACGTCAAGGAAACGAATACCGACGCGTGGGGACGTCTAAAATCCTCCTGACATTTTGCTATCACGTGTCTGGCGTGCACGATCAGGAACGAGTGAAGTTGAACCAACCACGAACACCTGTATAAAACCCCATCAAGTCAGACGAGCTCCCCTTTCTCTCTTGTACCTTTCGTTTTATTATTCCAGCACTTTCCAGTTGAAAAAGACATTGATTCATAGGTCTTTCAATCGTCACACATGCCCCCATTCGAAATAAGTGGACTATTGATCACTAATAAATTAGCAATGTCCCCGAATAGAAGCCCATTCCAATTAGTCTCTGATTAATTGACTGATTATGACGATTAATTTGATAATTTAGAGATATTTTCAGATTAGACACTAAATATTGTAGTGAGTGTGTCAGATTGTCTTCTCAATGTTTTTTTCATTGATCAGCGGTGCGAATAATGTTGGTTGAAGCCTCATAACTCGAACCACCTCATCGACTCCTGGCTCATGACGTTGATTGGAATTCACAGTACCGAAGTAATCACGCGAGACATCCACTTAATAAACTCGAAGGGAGAAAGCGCTCAGTCTGCCTGGAACCCGGCCTTTTCTCCTCAATATGCATTTATATATACACATAATCAATAGCCATACTGAATATTGCAATGAAGTATACATGCCGCATATTATATAATTTCCCCCGAGTCATACGACAGATAAAATTGACAAATAAATCTGTATGTATTTTTTCTCTCTCCTTTCATCAAGCTCACACGTCTCCATTATTCTTTTTCAAGTTGTACAATATATCTTCTTCATAAATGAAAGGAAAATATTTGACTACACTCCTCTTTTTAATGGAAATGAAAAAAAAAAGCCAAAAAAAAATCGAAAATTAAAGAATGAGGCCACTCACCGATTATAGTGAGATAAATTTTGGAGTTTCTCGTTGGACTCCGTACAAAATCTACTCTACACAGATATTCTCCTTCGTCCCTCTGTTCAACTCTTTTAATATTGAGAATAGCAGGTTCAGTGGCTGTCCTAAAGTGAGCCCTCTCATTGAGAAACTCTTTATCTTTCCAATGTGTAGCTTTTTCCGTGTGTTTGCTCCTCATGTCATAGCTGAAATGATAAAATTCCAATGAATAACCAAAATGATAAATAGGAATGATAGGAAGAGTCAAAGAGTCAGTATACAAGTTAACTCTCGATAATTCGATTGGACTGTGGCATGCACTGAACGCTCAACACAATTTTCGTGGTTTTGAATTACATTGAAATGTTGCGAGAATGTCCGATCATGTTCACATGGCAGACCAGTTGCCAACAACTGCACATGCAAACTCTCTCATATACCTAGTACAGAAATCCCAATGTGTGTCATTCCTATCGTATTCAATGGACGTTTCATCTCTATTTTCACGTTTCTATACATATTCTACATGAACTCAAACATTGGCTCGCATCAAAGGTTTTGAGGTTGAACAGACCAGTCATCCAACGCATCCAAGGTACGTCTTCAGTATTTTGTTTGTTCCATCAGTATTGTTCCGCGGATATCGCTCGCTTTTTTTTTTCGGTTAAAACTTCCATTATAGATGGAAAGTGTCAAAATGGTGTGCGGTCATTATAAAAATTGTTATTAAATTGCATTATTTGATGTTGTTTTTTTAATTTCACTCTCAGTAAAGTCTGGAAAATTTAGGGAATAACCGTGATTTGCGTGTACATGTTTATCTATATGTGTGTAAGCTTTGTCTATGCTTGTCTCTCATACTTGGCGTAATGTTCGGGTAGAGAATCTACGAGAGGCTTTCGACTCACGGTAAATTCCACAGCGTCCTGTTATGGACGTGTGAAACTTTATCCTGCAATTTAGATACACGATGGGTTTCCGGTGATATTCGTACCGAAAAGCAGACACGCAGACTATGCGACAAGCTGGTACTGCTGTGACGTTACAGGCATACCAGACGGTACAGGCTTCATAAATTCTACTACTGTGTTTATTATTACAACTATCACTTTTCAATTTGCGGCCCGGTGAATTCCAATATTTTTATCCCTTCGTATGCACAGCTTTTTACGATTTTTACCGCCTTTGCCAACAACAACCACATAGAGTTAAAAAATATTGACTAAATTAATCGGAAATAGAATTTTAATTCCATTAAAAATCTAGAGAGAAAAAGTACAAAAAGTATATCTATGGGCTATTGTTCAAGACACCAGATGTACCAGTTGAAGAAAAAAAAAATAAAGATATCGGTGCACGCCATTCGACAATCATTCATTCGGCTGTATGCTCCAGCTATAAATCCGGCATTGGAATACCAAATCCGAATATTAATGATCTATGCACTCGACCATACATGAAGTACTTTCCAAGCTGAGTAATTCCTATATGGAACATATTGGCCGATTGTACTCGACGAAAGACGCCGATGTCGGAAACCGTAAATACTCGCTTTTCACTTGGTCTTTACTGCACTCTAAGTAGAACATTCGTTGTTGAGTCAGACACCGCGTTTGAATTTGCAACACCGGTCAACTGTCTCTCTTTATCTTCCTTTTATCCGAGTACATTGGAATTTATTGGTGAAAATGAACTTTTACTCAATTGACTCAATCCGAAAATTGACATGTATTGGAGATAACTAACTGTTCTGAATTTTGACCTAAGCTCGGTCTTTATAGTGAATGCTTCCGTTGGAAAGCCACCCAAATTCGGCTCGTGACTGTTATTTCTCTCTTCATCTCTCTCAGTCACTTTGCCAAGGCTTCCCAAACGCCAGGATAGCTTGCCACGGCCACGATTTTCAATTACCGGTGGGGATATGTTCTCGGCATTTAGATCTCAGCGTCAGGAGCGATCCAATCTAAATTGTATGGACTACGTGCTGCAGGTACGCGCGAGAACTCAACTTGAACTCAAACTCTCGTGCATCACACGACAGGCTCTACGATGATATACATATATATATATATATATATATTGTTCGCTTGTATACGGTGTTAATGTAGTGGTTATGGAAAAGGTTCGATTGAGGGGAAGGAATGAATATTGAAGGACCAAATGTACAAGTTGCGTAATGTGCACATTCCTTCACTTCACTCGATATATTTGATGCAAAATATATGTATGGCTATTTTAGACATTCAACATATGGTAAGATGATCATAAATGAAAATTTAGGAAGACTTTTATTTTACTTTAAAGTAGTTGCTCAATTGAATGGTGGCATTTTTAATGGGTGATAGGGAAGGCGATGGCTGTGGGAAGTGAAAAAAAAAAAAAAAGTAGGATGGTAGTACAGGAGAATTTTTGCTGCTGTAATTGTTCACCCTGGGAGCAAAGAGAAATACACTAGGAGGATTCGTTGAGAAGCGATCTCCGGTCGATGGTTGTTCTCTCTCAAGTATCCTGCGATTTTCAATTAACCCACGCCGTTTTCAACCTCAACCTCCTTCACCATTTCTCTTCCTCTCTCACTCTCTGCTCACCTCTTCAGGGAGTTTCGCCTCCTTTCAGTGCCCTGGGAGAAGCACATCCGAGGTATCCGAGCGACCCTATATCGATTTCGTGAAATCGACGACGAACATTTGCGCTTCAGTCCCGATGCGACGGCGTCACCTCTTTTCCTCTACCTCACTTTACCTCACCATCCTCACCATCCTCAATACCCTCTTCAGCTGTAGAGTACCAGCCCCCAATTTCTGCGTTGGTACTCCACTCACGACGCCCACCACCAGATATTCTCCCAGTCGTTGAGTTTCCTCGCACCACTTCCTGCAACCACCGTTTTCCCCGTACTATTTTTATCCTCACCTCTTTATATCTACTCTCATCCCCCCATGTACACCTTCCTCAAAACCATTAGCATATTCATTAAATATTCGCCTCCCCATGACTCATCTCTCCACAAATATATTAGGCTTGTTCCAATTGTTCAATGCTCCGCTCCAATTACTCTTTCAATTTTCATTTATTTATTAGTAAATATTAGATGTACTTGCTCCAGGTGGTTTTTTTATTTTCACCTAGGATCATTTTAATTTATCCCGAGGATGCTAACAAATGGAGTTGAATGTCTGCAGTTAACGACTTAAATTCCAGAGTAATTTGCATTTTGACCATTTTCGTTGGGTAAGTGATATATATCTTCCTCTCTCGTGTACAAATAACCGAATAATCAGAATTGGGCGTGGATACGAAGGAGGATAGTGTATATGGCAGTAAAGTTCTCCATCTGTAGCCAAGTGTTTATCATATGTATATGGCGTTTGAAGGTGTGTAAGTATATTTTGGCTCTTGTATGTTATTCACCTCAACATCTACGTCGTAACGAGTGGTAACAGGCTGAGAGAAAGGGAGAGAGACATGCAGAGATAAGTTGAGCTAGACTCGTTAGTCGACTTAAGACTATGACTACCCGTCTGACGCTTAGGATCTCTACCCAGAGTACTAAGTTTGGCCATCTCCATTCCTCTCCCACTTTCACATACCCATAATTAATTTAACCCCGTAAAAGTGGTTACTTACGCGTAGTAAAGTCTCTATTAGCTACTCATATATGGCTTGAGACATTTACTTTATGCTTATTTGCAGATTGCAGAATGAAGTTACTTTTTTTTTGGTTTATGCAAGGTAGTTATTGTGGACAAACACACAAACATAGATTTTGAAGTATACATTATTCATATAGGTTGTTCGCGCATCGCTGCTCAACGCTGTCTCGAGTATTCCACGCTCGATATATAGAGGGGCCACTTCCTTCGCGCTATATCACCCGCACTATTGTAAAAATCCTCCCGTTGCATGCCTCTTGTGCAAATGGAGAGAGGCGGAAGACGATGCGAGCCCGAACTCACTGAGAAGAAATGGAAAATAAATACGCAAAAAGAAAATGTCAATGAACGCCCATATCTATCTGTTTCGTTTTTCTTCGCCATTTCATTTCTTTTTTTTTTTCTTTTTCACTCAACGATTCTTGCACTCAGCTGTGTCGTGTCGCGGTTACTGGCGTTGTCCCATTTCTCCTAGTGGATCGATTTCAACTTCACCAACGGCTCCACCAACCAGGTATAACGTCGAATAATTACTCCCTCGTAATTACTTCGCCGAGTCTAGGAAAAAATAGAAGGAGGAGAATAAACTCGGGACAAAAAAAAAAAATTTAATGACCTGAATTTCGACCTTTATTTCTCATCAATTTTGTGGTCATGCAATTTATTATATATTTGAATTGTTGAAATACTATTAGCAATTCTGACCTGGCAATTTCTGGCAATTGAATTTATTATGTAACCGCGGTTATCCCGAAACCTTCGAGGAAGACTTTTATCGATGGTGAACGGCCCTTAATCGTTCAACAATATAACTCGATAATTAAAAAAATGAAAAGAGTAGTAGAGGAAAGAGTAGGTTGAACACTCCCATTGAGAAATTAACAGTTTCCTCTCTCCTTGCTGTAACAAGAGTTATAATACTATCCAGTCCCTTACTTGGTGAGATCGTCGCCCGGACGTGTAAACTGCTGCGATCCTTGCCACATCCCTCGGGGTTACAGAACAGAGCTCGTGATTAAGTTCCTTGGAAATTTCGTGTAGTCCCTCTGAGAGAAACGACAACGATGATGCACTGGGAGTTCAACTGTACTGTATATTACTTTTCAACTCACATTGCTGTACTTGAGAGGGAGAGAGAGAGGGAGAGGTGAAGTTGAAGATATACGAGAGTCCGCTTATATACAAGAAGACCATGTTTATTTTTATTTTTAATTCTAAGCAGCTGTGATAATCAGATAATTCCAATGCCAGGGAATATAAAAAAAAATATGTGTTGCGGATTATTGATAATGCATGTGGGATTGGATAGGCGCTGCTGGAGATGGAGTGGTGGATTGAGTAGGAAGGCAGTGCAGTTCACGGATTCTGTATATAAAGTGAGTTGGACGGGTTGAAGTTTCCGTTTCGTTTGATTTGGACCACTGAACTGTACATCACGAGAATTGCGACCCATGGCTATACATACATATCAGAGACTCTCGACTCTCCTCCGCTGTGAAATACACATGTATTTTCACATTTCCACTCTATTGTCTCGCCCTGTCAGAGGAATTGGTGGAATGGATTTAAACATTTTCCACATATTTTTGGGATTGGTATCGAAGGATTAATGAAGCAAAATAAAATATTAATAATAAAAAAAACTAGTCTGGTGCAATCATGTTCAAGTTGCGGTGACAAGTGCGCAGCGAGGGGAGGAGGGTGGTATATGGAAGGTATATGGAAGGTTTTGGTAAACTGGAAAAAGGGAAGAAAGTTGGAGAGATAAAGGTTGGTCGTAAACTCGGACGCTCGTGTACTTTCTTTTTTTTTTTTTTTTCTTTTCTCTCTTTCTCTTTGCTTTGTTCCATTTTCTCATCTCCAAGTCCCCCTCGAACGCCCTTATTACTGCTGGTTGTGCTCAGTGACTGCATGCTTACCGCTGCCACTGACTCTCCACTCTTTTTCGCGTAATTAGAAGGAGAATAATTTATTTAACTAGCATGTGCACTCGCGCATGTTCTATATTCCGAGATTCCTCCATGCAGCCTATGTTGTCTCCACAGCTTCTATGTCAAATTGTTGTTAAATGTAACGGATGCGTTTTCATTATAGGGGATCGCAAGAATTATTCCGCCAAAATTCAAACGAATTTATTGAACACTCCAATTATATATATATTATTTGATATATTATTTTAGGATGCACAATGATAACTGCGCATATTATATAGCAACGATTATACGTGATAATGTGGATTACTATGGTCGTCAACGATGAATACCCCCGCGTTTATGGTCGGTGCAAGTATTCCTGCATATGTATACGAGTATAAAATTGTAATTCACTCTTGTATAACATGAGCACACTCAGAGAATGCGAAATAATACAGTTCATGATTACAAACAGCGAGAACATTTAATTTTATCATTTTAATTTATTCAAAATGGAATTGTCAACATATTTTAAGGGGAAATGAAAATGAATTTTTGCAAGTAAAATGATGTTGTGTTATGTTATGACGGGGATTATCCAATGTGCATACAAACATGAGATAAACATAACAGTTGAAATGTGGAAGCATGTATATGGGAATGAAGGTAGTACCCAGTGGATGAAGGATTTGGGAGTCTTGCTTGTGCTTGCTATCGCATCCGGTGGCTTTCCGTCTGGCGGAAGATGGTGGCGTTCGCCGAGAAATTACCGGATTAACCTCGTCTTCTCTTCCTTCATGCTTCAAGGGACACAGACATGTGGCTCACCCACAATGTTAAAATGATTTTATTGCCTGATGACAATTGTTATGTCAATAAAAATCACAGCACTCGCATGTGCACTCGGCATTTCGATAATTTCCATGAAAATCGATGCAGATGTTATTACAAAAATCGCATTCGATTGAATTCTTCAATGGTATGTTAACTCTGTGCTTGTACGCGATCACTTTCATTTCTTGTATATCCTGTATGGGTTTAGGTCAACCCCTATTCTCGTCACGCGCAGCTCTTTGCATTCACGTGTCACAACCAGAATTCTCTGTATAATCCTACACTATACGGACAGACACACACACAATCATGCCTCATACAGAACATTAGGCCACCTTGACACATGTATTACATTCACCCAACTATTAATTTTTTTCTCTCAATTAATATATCAAATTCACCTATAAATTGGGGTAATATCGGGTAGACGCTCTGAAGCTTTGTACCACACAACTAAGACTGCTGAATCGTTTGGCTGCGGTGGCCGTATGTCACATGGCAGCTCTGCTAAACCATCAAGTACTGCTCTTGCCTGAAGTGCCGGTCCTGTAACAAAAAATAATCCTGTCAATATGATTATTTCAAATAATTGAAATGAGAGTGGGTAGAAAAAAATGTGTGCAACGCGGTGCAAAAATGAAGGCATTTCGTGTTGTATATGGTTTATACAGTGGAACATAGAAAAGTTCAAGGTAGCAGCAGCAGCAGCAGCAGCAGCTGAGTTTGCTCTCGTGCACTGACGGGCCTTACTGCGACGCAAAATAGTTTCGTGGCATAATATCCCGGTGTTGTGACTAGGAAAATGGGGCAGTAAGAGAGGGTGAAGAAAAAGACGAAAGAAAATGTGGAGAAATGATGGTGCCGCGTTGGCGAAAATTTAACCAAGGATTATACATATATATGTATATGGCTGTGTATATTGTACGTATACATATGGAGAGGTGGACGGTGTTGGGCTGTGGATTGGGTGTACGTGCCTGTCTGCTATCACGATCACTAATATCAACTCTTTCCCTTGAAGAAAGCGGTTTCCCTTTGTCTTTTCACTAGCCACTGGGTCTCGTTATCGCCAATGCGTGTTCACTTCAACCTACATAAAGTGCCCTAGCATTTATACGATTCTGTCGCTTCGTTGCTTTATTTTATTTTTCGTCTGCAAAATTGGTGGCAGTTGGAAAGTTCAAGTCCGCGAAACACGTCGAGAACACAAAATCATTATTGTTAGAGTGGAAAGGGAGAAGGGTTCATTTAACGTTAATGATGTTAGGTTGGGCATGAAATGCTTTTACTCGTATCAACCTATACATGGTAACTATTCTGTGGTCTAGCCTAGGATGTCATACTTGTCATTCTCTACATTGTACTCTCCACCAGTCGTTCTGTTGTACACCCTGAAGAGTCGGTCTCGTTTGCCTGCACACCAAAGCAAGCGTCTGAAACATCGGCTTTACCACTGCCATGTTAAATTTCCCCTGGGCTAGCCTCGGATATGTCTCGGTATACGTTTCATTGTCTTTCTTTCGGTATTGGTATCACCTCTTAGGTGAATTTGAAAATCCGCTACCCTCTTCTCTATAATATTGCTAAGTACTTTTCATTTATTTATACATACTGATGATTGTTCATTTTTTTCATCAATTCAACAATGTTTATATTTTAATTTAATATTCAGTGGAATATTCAGCTGAAAGATTAATATTGCAAAGTACTTTGTTACTTATTTATGGTGATTAGGGTATGGGATAGGAGTAGAGGGATATCATGATATCAGTTTGGGCCGATCGTTGGTTTGCGCATGGAAATAATCCAACTAGGCTACCCTTTAGCCAAAGTAAGCTTATAATCTGCCGGTCAGACGGTGGTGAGAAGCCACACGAGTGACCATTAGATATCTATTGCGAGCCCAGGAAATGCACCCCCCAAGCAGCACCCCTTGTGAAAAGAAAAAAATAAAAAATAAAGAGATTTTCTTTCTCTCCACCATGCTCATCCTCCATCCGGTAAATGTCTTATATAGAGATTATATTAATGGATGTTACCCGCATTTAGATAGGGGTACATGAAAACAAATAAAACATCTTTCCTCTTTCGATTTGTCCACTTTTAATGGTTTGTTTAGCGAAGAGGATTTCTCGACTTGCCACATGTTCTCCGAGTGGTAAACATGCACTTGAAAAGTTTATACGTTTGCATTGATGCATGGAGGAGCCGGCCGGATGGCGTTTCAGGATTTTCCTGAATTCGTGGGGCGTGTAGGTAGAACCACGCGATGGTATATAATGCTAGGTAGGTAGCAACATTCGTGCACGTCAAAGCGGGGCATTAAACGCGTTTCACTCAAACTTCCGAAAGGTCGGACATGCTCGGCGTTGGTTGGTGCATTCCTCCTTTATCGCCGTCCGCACCGAGCTCTGTCCTCTACCTCTTCCACCCTATACTTTGCCATTTTCTTCTCCCGGTGTACTCTATCTTTCCTTCTTTCAACTTTTTCCATTACACCATTACAAACATCGCACAGCTTTCTTGCCCCGTGGAATTTCCTCCTTATTTTTCTCTCCTCGGTTTGCCCTACCTATATCTCTCCTGCACTTCAATGCTGCTTTTATCGGAATCTTTACCATTCTTGTTGCTTTGCTGCCTCTCATCAAAATCAACGATACAATTACACTATATTTTTACCCTACATTTCTTCCAAATTTTAATCACATTATCGATATCGAGTATGCTATAATATAGTATCCAATTTGATTGGAAACATGGAGTGATGAGAAAACAGACGCCATGATTTTGGTTTTAAGACCGAAGGGTGAATACCGAATACTCACGATACGGTTCTTTCGAGGCTTTGCGAGAGATTCATACTCGATTTCAAAGCCGATAAGTACGCTCGTAAAGATAAAGGCCCAAAGATAGCTTGCCGGATTTAGAGAGGAGCTGTACTTCTACTCCTCCACGTTCGTTTTACGCTTTTCTTTTTCCGCACTCAAATCCCAGAGATGCAATCATTTTATCCAACATCCTCTTGATGCCATATAGTTATTATATATTTATATCTCGTGACATTGTTTCCGTGGTTTATGATGGTCTATGATTTTGGAAAAGTGCATCAATTTGATGATACATTATCAAGACATTTAAGTGGTGTTGCAGGGGTTGCAGGTGTTGCAGGTGTTGCAGGGGTTGCAGGCGTATTGGAATTTTGCCTCTAGTTTTTTACCTTAACACCCTCACTTGGTTGTCGAAAGTTTGAACCGAGTGGCGTGCTTCGTCTCCATCATGGCGAACGCCTCGCTTCGAGTTACCACCGCGAAACGCTTCCGAACTAACCGCAAGACCGCACCTCCTCAGGCAGACTAGAACCCTCCAAACGCGTTTACTGTGCTTCCCCTTCTATTTTATCCATCTCTCTCGTACTTTCCTACATCCAACCAATCTTCCCTCCAGCCCCTCACCATCTATCCTCATTCATGGTAAAGTTTCATTGGATTTAACGGAAAGGCATTGTCTTGCTTGAATTGTTGCGGCACTTCCGACAAGTCAGCCGTTACATCTATTGCAATTGTCATGAGTGTACGGGATTATATCAGAGTGTAGTTAAGGCATCTCCATAACTCACCATTAATCAATGCTCAAAAAAATTATTTATGCCCAGTGAAGAAATTCAAGTTGAAATGTTGTTAACAGTGGGGTCAAGCCGAGATGAGGCAAGAGCAAGTACTGCCCATATACCATACCATGTTATCATCTGAAAATTCATGTCACGTGGCAGAGTCTATAGCACAGGCGAAACAATAGCAGTGTACGTGATTATCCTTCGAAAAGCCACATGGTTATATAATAAATAGCCCTCCGGACATTGCGGATCTGTGAGACAACCAACGATTCGCTCGACCCTGGAGAAATCATTTTTTTCATCACGCCACGCGTTATCTTTTCAAAGCTTTGTCTTTGTTTTCCTTCATTCTCCATTCCCTCACTCCTCAAACCAAAGCAAACACTCCAAACTCACTTACAGAAAGTAACAAAAAGTCAAAATTAAATCGATCTTGAGATAAATTGAAATATCTCTAATGACCCATAAAACGAAAATTGTGGCTAAATGTCAATTATTTGGAATTAATGGAGAGAGGTGGTTTCCATTGAAATTAAACAATAATTCACTGGAAGGAATGAGGAATGGTGTCATTGAATCGAACATCCGTGTCTTCCGTTTTGAGACTCACTACTTTTAATGTCACTTGTTCTTCTCTGGCGGATTCCGTGCCCTATTCGCGTGGAAACAACGTGGTGGACATTCTCAGGCTCGTGTAATACTCATCTTGTCCGTTCTGGATGCCTGCCAAATCTCGTAAATTACAAAATTACACGAACAAAGTCGAGATTTTCCTCTGGCGCCTCTCCCTTGGCTTGGCATCATCCACCCTCCTAAATAAATGCTTAAATACTTTTGGATAATGCTGATTATCTTTGATAAACTGTATATATTTGATCTGACGAGGTTATTTCGGGCATGAAAGGGGAAAGTCAGGGGAAAGTCAGGGGAAGGGTGCGAGTACAGTCAATTTAATGAGCACCGAAGCAACGTCTAGCACTGATGTTCGAGTTATGCTAGAACGAATTCGTTGTCACAGGGTGTTTCTGCTTGGTTGCAGCTTCACAAAAGGTAGGTAGCCCGCACGCACCTCACCCAACTCTATACCTGCTGCTATAGAATTGACCACAAAAGACTATAACATTATATAAAGCCCACAGAAAATGATTTTCTTTGTTTTATGGAAAGCTTCAGCAAAATGAGACCCCAATTTCAATTTTTCTTTCGTGAAATTTTCATTGGATGGGAAAGACCCAGTGACTTGAACTTATTTCGGGTGATTACAGTACAGATAGAATCAGTGATTTGATCAGTGGATAACACCTCTAAATATCGTGGAATGTTCAATAAGATACTTGAAGAATTTTTTTATTTTATTATTCACGGTGTGAATATATATAAAATCAACAGTTGGTTGACGAAATAATTCTATGGATAAAAGCATCTTCCCCAAAAATTTCACATCTACGGAGAAGTTAATTTTCATTTACTGCAAGAACTTGTCATTTGCAGACCATCTGAAATGATTTTTCTTTTTGGAGATCTAATTACAATAAAAGTTGCCCTTAAAGTAACTAAATTCAGGGGCGTGTAATTGTCTTATTCATGACTTTAGTGGAGGAAATGGAGTTTGAAATTGGTATTTCGGCTTGAGAATCTATTACGCGGGTTTGACGAAGGTTCTGACGAGTCATCAATGGAGTTTGATAAAGAAAACGGAGGGGAAGGCAAGTAGAGAAAACTTGGTCACCAGAGTCTAGCAAATCTTGGTAACCACGAGTGGGCGTAAATCAAAATTGGCAGGTACAGAATTGCTGCAGAACCCCGGGGTTTGTGAGCTCCATGAACCATAGAAAGGGCCTCGACAAAGTGTAGTAAATCCAAGAAGTAGTACGGAAAAGTTTTCATGCGGCAAGTGTGTAGCAGTGAAACGAAAAGCGAATAACCACACAGATGGAGTGAGTACCACATGGGAATTTCTTTGTTTCTCCATACATATATATATATATATATATATACATATATGTATATATATGGCAGAGGAATAAATGTTATGATGCCAATATAAATCAGTTTGAATTACAAAAGCTTCATCAAACA
>NW_011887797.1:866549-868450 GCF_000806365.1 Fopius arisanus | reverse complement strand
TGATGAGTGTAATGACTCATTACTCTCATCTTCGTCATAAGCTACTTACCCTTTCGCTTGTATCTTCATTAACAATATCCATCTAGATACTGTTAATATCGTTTATATTTATGTTTCATCAGTTTATTTATGTTTATAGAGAAATTTACTATAAATTTATGTTGAAAGCTTATCGATTTTTGGCAAATTGGTGAAAAGAAATAATTATGGGGTCATGAAGAGTAGCAGGGGATCACTAGCATACAGTTACATATGATGTTGACATGTCTGAATTATCCTGCAGCATTCATCCCACTACCTGGAGGGGAAATGAACGCAACATCTATGAATCCTTATCCGCATTTTGTACAAAATCCTCCGTATGGAGGTGGGATGCCGCCACCTTATCCTTCAACTAGTGCTTCTGGTTTTGGAGGCTACCCCAGCTTCCCCTCGTACTCGACCAGTGGATATCCACCTAGTCCTTACTCACCTGCAGCATATCCCCCAGCCAAGCAGCCGGCAAGTCTTGAATTTTCTCATTCAATCAATTCTCAATTCTGAGATCATAATTTTTCATAATTTATCTTGCAGTCACCACCAATGCCAGCTATGAATAGTGGGAATTCCGATACAATCACAGAAGAGCATATACGAGCTTCATTGATATCAGCAGTTGGTGACAAACTGCGTAGAAGATTAATCGAACAACACTCACAATTGCAGGCAGAACTGGAGACTCTTCGTCGTACCCAACAAGAACTTACAAATGGCTCATCGAAACTCACGGATTTGTTCAATAAATTACAGAAAGAGAAGCAGGAATTGGACAAAAATGTTAATATCCTCCAGGACAAGGAGACTGAGCTTGAAAGGGAAATTGCAAAACTTTCAGAGAATCAATCCATTGATGTTGATGAAGCTGTAACTACTATTGCACCTTTATATAAACAGTACGTTATCAAATCAAAAATTTAACATTTTTAATTTTGCAAGTAACTATAAGTCATCTTCACAAGAGTTAAAGAAAGTCATAATTTATGAAACCCATAATTGAAATATCCTGCAAGGTCAATGATAATTTTTTTTCTATTTTCAGAATGTTAAATGCTTTCGCTGAAGAGGCAGCCACAGAAGATGCAATTTATTACCTCGGAGAAGGTCTTCGACAGGGCTCCATAGATCTTGACGTATTTCTCAAACAAGTTCGTCAATTATCTCGTCGACAATTTATGCTACGAGCACTGATGCTACGCTGCAGGCAAAAAGCGGGTCTTGCCGGTTGATTATACATGAATAATATAAAAAATGAATGATTATCCTACTGTTGAAGATAAATACTTGCTGCAAACTCATATTTTATCGTGTACACTATTTTACTAATAATGAAGAACAATGTATTTAGATAAGCAAAATCGTCTACTGTAATAAATATGATTGTTTCATTTTATGTATTAGTTGAATAATAAAGAAATTGATGATAAAACCTCCAGTAGCATTAATTACAATCATTGCAGAATATAAAATAAACCTTTTTATTAATCGAATTGATGAATTAATGAATTCGTAATGTTTACGGTATTCGTGGAATGTGACAATACATCAAAGGAAGATATAAAGTCCAGAGGTAATCACTTTGCGGTTCAGATGAAGCTGGAAATAAATTTTTTGAGATAAGTATTCAAATTGTCCTGATTTTATTTAGAATCAGACTTCAATGTCAAACTTACCTAAACATAAATTCCCACCCAGAGCATCAAAAATAGCACTCCAAATCCAGAAAATATTGCTGCAACGAGGGAGACTAATAATTCTTTATATATATCTCTCGTGAACTTCGTGCTGGTCACTTCATAGACGAAGAACCAAGCCGTGAAAAAGATACCAATCCCAAGTAGTACAAGGGCTAGAATTGGGAACAC
>NW_011887797.1:853362-854254 GCF_000806365.1 Fopius arisanus | reverse complement strand
CAGATCAAACAGGAAATTCAACCATCAAGCCAACTCGATGAAGACGTTGGTGGTGATATTTGGTTTTAAACATGGATGAATATTAACTTGTACATTACGAATCATATTTTGTTTTCCGCCTAGATTGTACACGTTGATGTTAGATACTTGTTTTTCATCGAGCAATGCAAAATTGTTTATATATAACTTCGGAATTATTATTTAAAAATGTACAAAAAAAACATTTCAAATTGTATAATTAGTAATCAATCAAATGCATTGTGATTGGGTGTAAAAATAAATAATCATTTGTTTTTATTTTCTTTTTGCATCCGCATGGACGCATTGCAATCGTCCGTTTTTCGGTCTTCCAATTTTTCCTGGAAAAGATGTAGAACTTGGAATCCGGCATGGAGTCGCCTCTTATGACCACAATGTTTGCTATTGAAAATGGGCTAGATTGGATGATTCATTTAGAAAATATTGCCATTTTTGGTTTTTTCGAAGAAATCGTCAGAATAGCTACGAATCCATTCGGAAGCTTACTACCAATTGCATCAGTAGAAATGAAAAATGAAAGAAAGAATAATACATAAAATAATTATTAAACGTCTCCGGCCAAATGGGCTCGGTCCACTGCTTGTTTCTTTAAATTAATCACTTTTTTTATATCGTTATCATCTTCCGTTTGTAAACGGAAGCATTTCCAAAGGCCAAAGCGCACTTCCCAGTCGATGAAAAATAATTCCGGCTTATCCCAGAGTACATGATGAATGGCAAAATCGTAATGTGTTGTCAGAGGTGGATTCAAATGTGGTGCCCATTGTGCTCGCTCCATCAAAACTCTATTAACATAGTTATAAAATACTTTGGCTTTGTGAATCCAGCAGATGAGTGTCATTATTGACAATAC
>NW_011887797.1:849614-850632 GCF_000806365.1 Fopius arisanus | reverse complement strand
ATTCCGGATATAAAAAATTATCCACTCGATTTGATGCATCATCATTATACCCAGTTTAAATTGCAGTTTAAATTTAAATTTCAATAATTTGTTTGAATAATAATATGTTCATTGTCTAATTTTAATCTGAATTTTCTCAAATCGTTGGTTTCCAAATTTCCAATTTTGAAGCTTCATAACTCCGCGAATTTTAAACTTGTAGAGTTCTATTTGATCTAAAAATTTCTGGAGTTCCCCTAGAAATCTGTCAATATGTAGCCAACTCTCGCTGACGAGGGACCTTTTCATTTGGACAAGAATGTATTTAGGGTACAGCGGATATAATACAAAATTTGATTAAGGTCGCCGCAGCGCTATTGTTATTACAACAGTTGCTAACAAAAGGTAACTGTGGGTTAATGACCGAATTGGTGGATTCGTTATCTGGAATCACAGCATTTTCTGGAACAGCTATCAAAATTTTTGTTCCTTGGTTTCAACAACAACATATGCGTCATTTACTTTCGACGATGATGGATGATTGGTTGAGTATTAGTAAATCAAAATCCCATGAAATTATGTACCGATATGCATATTGGGGACGCTTAGCATTTATCTTGCAAATAAGTGGTACATTTGTGGTAATGGTGATAACTATGCTAGCTAAACCTCCAACCCTGATCACAACAATTCCCGAAAATGGTAGTGACTTAATGAGAAGTATATTGATGGGACCTTCATGCTGGACACCAATAACAATGCCCATTAACTTGTACTTGTTTTATTATTATTTAATCTTCATCGCTATGTGCTGCACTGCATTTACATATGCAGGATGTGACGCATTTATGTTCAGTGCTGCCCTACACATCTGTGGTCAATTCGAAATCCTTGAGGCCAGTATTGAAAATTTAACTGATCAAGACAATTATTTACAACAAAAGGAAAAAATTAAGCGATACGCAAAACGACATGATCAACTCATTCATCTAGGTGAAAACATGGACGCAATAGTCAATGGTATTATACTTTCAGAACT
>NW_011887797.1:846145-847474 GCF_000806365.1 Fopius arisanus | reverse complement strand
AGGCCTTCCGGCCGTGAGAGTTTACTGTGTCTTTCTATCGCCGCCGGTTCGCGGAATATTCGGGGCTAAATATTTTAAGAAAATTTTCAAATTCTATGAAAATTATTAACAATTTCAATATTGAGTATCTCGGGATAGACGAGTGATATGGAAAAAAATAATGAAGGATTATCAAAGAAGATCAATGCGGATGGGTTTTTATACATTTTATTTTTTTTTCAAACTGTACAATGAAATTGTCCATTGACATGTGTCGGTTCAAATGCTTCGTTTTATTAATAAGCAATTTCGTGAGTGAATTCCCATAATTGAGCGGTCTCTTCGTCGACAGGTGAATTTTTCAACTGCTCCTGCTGCTTTTCCAGCGAGACTAATGGGATATTTTTTTCATCAGATGTAGGCGGTTCATCATAATCAGTTCCATTGTGATATTTATAAGATCTAGTCAGCATTGCAAATAACAAAAAGTCCAGAGCTGTCAAACCAGCGAAGAAGAAGAACTCGGATACCTATAAACGAGTCATTAAAATAATTCAATATATCGATGTCAGAATATCTGGAACAGCTGGATAGATTTCCCAATAGATTTTCCAAAAATCTGTGTCCTCACCTGTTGCTCGAAGAATTTCGCTTCAGCAATGATCACAACAATGACATTCCCAAAGGCTACAGTGAATAACCAAGAAGCTTGTAGAAAAGACTTCATAGAGCTTGGTGCTTGCTTGAATGCAAATTCGAGTCCAGTTACGCAAAACATGACTTCGGCTAAAGCAATAGTTATGTACTGAGGTAGAAGCCACAAGATATGAACGGAATTAGACGGCGTTACAGTTACCAGAGAAATTTTTACACTATCCAGTGTGACATACGTTTGCAGAGTATATACACCCCCAATTTTAATATCTATCCTACCGGCATCTTTCCCATTAACTTTAATACTATATTTCCCCGGACTGAATTCCTTCAATGGCGTTATTTGAGTTGCATGGAATTTCGTCCTTTTTGTTTGGAAAACATGATGTGTTCCTGATAATTCAACTTCTGTTACTGCATCTGGTTGTAGAGTATTGTAACTTAGTACTCGAATCGCAGGATTTCCACTTTCACTTTTATTTATGTGATCCTTGTAGGCGTACGGAAAGGAAGGCTCAATTACATATGACGTTGCTTGTTTTTCGACAGCTGTAATGAATCCATTAGCCTCTTCTGTTCCACCGCACTCTGAGAAATTAGCAAAATATGGAATTGATTGATTTCCTGTGATTTTTACGTTGTGATCTTCCCAAAGGGCGAAAGGCTCCATCAATATGGATTGATTATTCATTAGAA
>NW_011887797.1:842165-843630 GCF_000806365.1 Fopius arisanus | reverse complement strand
TACAATCATGTGCAAGCTTAGAAAAATATCAATCTAACGTCAGCTCTTGGACTCTTTCTTAGAATCAGAACGTAGATTCAATTTTAATCAGATAACAGAGCAGTTATTTACAAAGACCACAGATATGGCATAGACACATGTGGATGTTGGAAAACCTTAAACTTTGTGTGTTACAGTAAAAAAAAAATTAAGCACCGTCACATCGTGGCATTTTCCAAGGATCAATAGTATTACTATAAGACAGTTGATTGTGTTTTCTACATGATTGGGAATTGTTCGCTAGCGAATCGATAATGTTAATCGAATCCAATTTGAACAAATTAATTAATTAATTATAACGGGTTTGTAATATGTGGCAAATATGATAAATTCGTCTTCGCTACCAGTTATTTAGACATGTGCAGCGGCTATTGATTTGGACATACCTGTGGCTTTTTTTTTAAATTAATCCGTACCGCGCACCAGCGCGCGGATATGAAACGATTTCTGTAAAAATCTGTTACAACTTTGTAATCTCGCGCCATTTTAAATGGACCAATAAGGAATCGTGGCTTCATGATTTCGAGATTTTCGAGATAATCGATTGTGTCAAGCGTGTCCCTTTTAGAATAGGATTGTTTTCCAATTTGTTAGAGGAGTCGAAGGGACGATCGCACCTCGAACGCGAAAAATCGTGCCCGATGGGATGGAAAGATTTCCTCTTATCTTCTAGTGAAAAGCCCATGAATAGTTTTTATGGTGCATGATTTTTTTTTAAGATCAACCTTTTTCAGTTAAACTAGATGAACTCAGCTTGGGGGAAGGGATAACCATTGCGGGGTTTTTCTAAGGTTGGAACATACCATGTACAGGGACAGGGCTACAGGGCTACATGTACAGGGTACAGGGCTCCAATCTGTTTTTAACTGATACTCAGAAAATATATTATTGTTTATTGTTTTCTTCAATACACCATACCCCCCACTATACCCCATGATCTTAAATTTCCAATAGTTGATAATCTCCAGTTATGAATAATGAGAATTATTAATTGTTCGTAATATCAAAGAAGTGATGGTATGTCTGCATGCACACTCAAATAAATTATTAATGAAATTTATGGAGTTTCATAATTTCACGTTCTCTTCACTGGTTGAAAAAGATTCATTAAGGCGACCGTCCTTTCCTTCTAATGGTATATGCTCATCACTGGGCTCCGTACTTTCATCATCGTTGTAAGTTCGGTATTTGTAGAACTTCGCCATCACTGCGAATATCAGTATATCCACCGTCATCAAAGCAGCAAACAGAAAGAATTCCGAAGCCTATGAATCAAATGATAGTTAAGTTCTCCGGTTAATTGCCCATTAAAATTTATGGGAACGTCCTGATGAAATTTGAAATTCATCGAATGGTTTATCGTTGACATTTTACTGGGATGGGTGAAAAATTGGGAAAAATTCGACAATTTTTCCTCATTATTGTT
>NW_011887797.1:837546-839720 GCF_000806365.1 Fopius arisanus | reverse complement strand
AGGAGCTGACCCAAAGCGTAGACTATACTCAAATAAAAAATAGTCCTAAATTTTCCAAGTACAGAATCCGCAAGCATTGCACCAAGTAACGGAAAGAAGTACACGAACATCGTGAAAATGTGATAAATGACAGTAGCCGTGTTATCACTATAGTCCAATTTATTTTTAAGGTACAACGCCAGAATTGCTGAAAAATTACCATCAAGAGTTATATTCTTCACATCCCAACGCATCCTTGAACATTATTTCTTCTGTATTACGTACTTCGCATTCCATAGTATGAGAATCTCTCGCAGAACTCATTAGTGACAATGAAGAATACCGACTTTGGATACTTGAGTTTCTGGAACAACAGAGATCGTCAGTGTGCAATTAGAATTTTCCATGCTTCATATCATTGGGATAAGAAAATTTTATCCTATCAATAAATCAACAACTATGCGCATATTCTAGCAATTTATCAATAATACTAAACTGCAACTGCAAAAATTAGATTACAACTGCACGATTGTCATGGATTCACTAAATCCCGACATTGTGGACCGATTTTTAAACAGAAATGCACTTCCAATATTGGGTGCATCCCAGAAGTAAACGTTTCATGTAAATCTTTATATTTAATATACTGACCAATTCACAGATTATACACGAACGCATTCCTACACGCATTAAATTGTATACGCATTTCTACTACGCATTAAATTTTTTCATGACCTAATCAGGTACAAAAACTCGTTTTATCGTCATTTAATCGTTATGGTTATAATCGTTATTTTATATTATATATTTTATATTATGAATGAGCAGCGATGTCTTTTGGAGGCAAAATATATTTGCATACAAAATATTGCACAGAGGACTTCACCTTCGGAATACATGACCCATCACTTACTCCATGAAATCGAAAATCATTTTAATCCAATGAAAAAATCCACGGTTATCAATTACCTCTTAAGCATCTCGCCGCGTTAAAAAAAAATTATAAATCACATTAAAACGTCCAACAACACAGGTAAACTACTACGCACGTGCTAGTGCTGCTATTGCTATCTAACTTACACAATCATTATGCACATTCTCGTTTACTTAATAGAACTTCATACTTCCAAGGTAGTAAGCATTATTTTAATATTGAGTGATTCTGACAGTTTTATGAGTGAATGCCTCAATCTGAGAATACCAGCTGAGATGAACTTCAATAACCCCAGCGGGTGTTCTAAATTAAGTATACATAAGAGAAAGCATTGGCTAGTACATGGCAATGACCCCCTAAGCGATGATGACAATACTATCACGTGTGCTGATTAAAGATAAGCATTACATAGCGAAATGATAAAACCATCGAAAGTCAGTTGAACATACATGACTGCGTTAATTTTAATTCATCAAGAAGGTTTACGTATTGTCACTACTTAAAATCTTTAAATGACAAGATTGAAGAGTCCATACACAGCCATGAATTAACATTAATATTATCACTGCAAAAAATATTTTATACATATCACTGTCACCACTTAGCGATTTATTGTTTTAACTGGATACACGTTATGCCACGTAATTTCATATTTCATTGAATCATGTTCATTTACAGGAGTGATTCAGACATATGCACTTCGATGATAAAGTAATCGAAAGTAATTGAATGTAATCTCCATCCATATTTCCAACAATTTTTCTCTTTCAATAAAAGTCCCATTAATCAGTACCTTTTTTATTTTTTCTTCTGCTTTGTCCTGCATCATTGCACTGTTCATGCGATTCGATAATGGCACGCGAATTTAACTCGTTAGGTACTTCGCACACAGCGGAAACACAACTGACGATGTGTACCACAATGCAGGCAATTGGAACGCTGTACGCAGTATTCAAGTCGACCGGTTTAGTGAACGACAGGAAAAAGAAGCTATTTTTTTAAAGAGAGGGGACGGTGACGTCTACACGTCAACTTGGTGAAGATTCAAGCCGTTCTTTTCCAATAATCCGTATAATTGCCGTACAACGCGGTCAGCTTCAACAACGTGACCTGGAAATCATTGCACGGAATTCATTTGATAGAGAGTAGAGAAAGTGGAAGTCATCGACGGACTTGCTGAGCGAATTAACATTTCAAAATAACAGCTCACGAAGTGTGAATTGGCATTAACATGAGTAATATACAATATTTCATCACTAGG
>NW_011887797.1:832675-835716 GCF_000806365.1 Fopius arisanus | reverse complement strand
CATAAAAATAATCGATTTCGCGCAAATATTGTGGTTCCGCTCTTATTACCAACTATTTTCCTATTTTTTTTATTGATTAATAGTAATAACGATGGTCAGCACGCAACTATTATAGCTTGAATTCAGGGTTCTCAATTTCTACTCGCTGAAGTGGAACTTGGGCCTTGCATTACTGGGACATAAAAATTAAAATTTTCCTTGAGAACTGAAATTTCGTAATTCTTCAAAATTCGGTTTCTTATTTTTTATATATTAGATTAATTGGATGGTGTAGAATTTATTGCACATTAAATTCAACATACCATCAGATTTATCCTAGTATAAAAAGGGGAAGGAAAGTCGAGTCCTCGAAATATCTCGGAATTCTCGAAATATGTCGAATGATCGTAAGGGCAAGACCTACAAGACAAAATGGACACGTCACCACGACGTCGTCGCTAAATCTCAAACATTTCGAACGAATGCGCGTCCGGAGAAAAAAATGCGCTAAAAGAAAAAGAATTAATAACTTCTCTCTTGAATAAAAACAGATATTTCTAAACTTTCTAAAAATCCGATCTTAGTCTCGTCGTATTGAATGGAGTAGATCGATACAGGATTTTTTGAATTGCTATATGGAAATGATGATCGACTTAATGTGAGCATGATATAATGGCGAATCGCATGTCTATAATATATAGTAGATTTTCTATCAAAGTTCCTGTTACAAGAATGTTACTGGCAATAAAAATATGGTATATTTCATTACTAGGCCGATGGGAACTTTTTTGACAATTGTTTTAATTGTTACAAGCCAAGGCGAAGGCGAGGAATGTAAACACAATCCTCAGAAAGTTCTCCTCGGCCCAGTGTACGGAGAGAATTATTCAATAAAAAGGACGTGTTTCTTCCGTAATCTGCTACTCAAAACAGTATTCAGTATTAAGTAATTCCTGAATTTTCAGGAAAAAGTCTGGAAGGTTCAGTGAAAAAAGTGCATAACTGTTCCGTCATGTTAACGAACAATATTTTTTCTCATTCAGTCCGTAAGTGCATAGGTTTTACAACAAATAAATTTTTCTGAATTAATTGGAGTGATCAGCCCAGCGCTAACTCATGAGCAACGATAATTATACTTATTTGTAGAACTACAATTATTCTCTTTCTTTACCTCATTCTCCAATTCACTAGCTTGTTTATCCCTTATTGAACCATCTGCAATTATTAATTACCAGTTATAACATAGATTAAATCCGACAGAATGATAACGATGTAGACGATAAAAAGGAATCGTTCAAAATTATAAACTTGGTTAAAGGATAATAGACCTGACAATCTCGAGACGGAAGGAGTTTCTTTCGGTGTCATGATGCCAACAATTGTCACAACACTGTTGTGGGGAAAACAAAGTTTCCTCCGACGCCAAATTTTTTATAATCTTGTACATGCCTTGGAGAAGGGGATCAACTAATCACATTCGATACTGGACACTCCATGTATGTGATTATCAGTCGTTATCGGGACGACAAAATTTCTTGCAAGTATTACATCAAACACCATCGCACATTGATTTATGAGATTTGCGCTGTAACTTGTTAGTAAACTACTCCTCAGCCTTATAATATTTTTCCTGCCCGATAAAGATTTTTTTTTAATTTTTCAAAGTTAGGTGGATGGTCTGATTTTCTTTTCATTATTGCATTGATTCTGTCCCAATCTCTGTCCCTTTTTTCTTATATATATGGTGACTCTGGTGAGGCAAGTGCTGGATTACTGTCGATTCGTTTCAGCTGAAGGGATATCGTGAAGGAGTTAATATCGGCTAGATTGGCTTTCGATCCTCCTTTTGAGATCGAAACAGGAGACTTCAACATTATCGCATTTTTACGTAGCTCTTCTTCGAGAACTTCACTGTCCTACCGATATTTTCGCTGGTGGGACAGTTTTATTTAAAGTTATGATTCGATTTTCTTCTCAATAAAGAAGCCTTGTACATTGTTAATTTTTGATAATTTCATTGCTGTTTTCGCAAATGGTGAGTATTTTCTTATGGCATCCGGAAAATTTTCAAATATTGTTCGTATGGGAAACACTTGAACATTTGGGTACTCGATCTTTCGACCAATGAAATCCTGTTTGTTCCGTCTCAAGAAGAATTTAAGACTGTGTTTCGCAAACGGTTACAAATACAGAAAAAAAAATCAAACAAAAGATGTTTCATTTGTTAAAATACATATGCTTTGTTCTCCAAATTTTTATAGATTTAGGATAGATAAAGGGTCGGGATGGGTGGCCAGTATTCAAACGTTTGCAGGAGTGTTTTGAAGTGCCCCGGAGATAGAGATCGAGAAAAAACGGTCGAATCGAAGATGTGTGCAATACAAGTTTTCATATAATTCATTATTTCAATTTCTGTCTCAATTAAACGGTTGAATTTTACCATGGTTTCCTTTGGCCTTGGGGCAATTGCGTTTCATTTGGGGAAAAGGTTGTTCCCTTGCTTCCCCGGGCCAGGGGACCAACTGTTAAAACCCCCAAGGGTTTTAAGGACCCAAAATTTAAAAAAAAAAATGAATGATCCCTCCCTAACCTGAGGTCGGTATTCAAATGCCCGATGTTTTGCTAACTACCTGTGGCAGACCTCGACCCAATGAGGATTAACTAAAGTAGAGGCTCAGTTCTGGGGGTTTGTGAGAGAGGGCGCCACACGCAATGGGGTTGTCTGCCCGTCAGCCGACTCGGTAACTGCCTCAATAGCAGACCCGCTGTCAGAGGGACCAATCGACTGGGTGAATTTTATTTAATGAAAATTTAAAATTTTTCAATTTCAGTGATGACCTCCTCTATTTTCAAGCTCCCCTGATACTTTTTTGAAAATTATGAATTTTTCAATTTCGGTGAATACCTCCTCAATTGTCATGCTCCCCTGATACTTTTTCAAAAATTTTGAATTTTTCAATTTCGGTGAATACCTCCTCAATTGTCATGCTCCCCTGATACTTTTTCAAAAATTTTGAATTTTTCAATTTCAGCGAAAACCTCCTCAAATGTCATCCACCCCT
>NW_011887797.1:828546-831695 GCF_000806365.1 Fopius arisanus | reverse complement strand
TCCTCCATTTTCCTGCTCATTTGATACTTTTTTGAAAATTTAAAATATTTCAATTTCAGTGAATACCTTCTCAATTGTCATGCTCCTCTGATACTTTTTCAAAAATATTGAATTTCCAAATTTCCGTGAATGCTTTCTCGATTTTCATATGCCCCTGATACTTTTTAAAAAATTTCGAATTTTCACATTTCAGTGAATACCTCTTTCATTTTCATGTTCCCCTGATACTTTTTTAAAAATTTTGAATTTTTCAATTTCAGTTAATACCTCTTCAATTGTCATGCTCTCCTGATAGTTTTTCAAAAATTTCGAATTTTCAAATTTCCGCGAATACCCCCTCGATTTTCATGCTCCCCTGATACTTTTCCCAAAATTTCAAATTTTCCAATTTTCGTGAATACCTCCTCGATTTTCATATTCCCCTGATAGTTTTTTGAAAATTGTGAATTTTTCAATTTCAGTGAATACCTCCTCCATTTTCATGTTCTCCTAATACTTTTTTATAAATTTCGAATTTTAACGTTTCAGTGAATACCTTCTCAATTTTCATGTTCCCATGATACTTTTTTGAAAATTTTGAATTTCTCAATTTCGGGGAATACCTCCTCAGTTGTCATGCTCTCCTGATACTTTTTCAAAAATATTGAATTTTCAAATTTCAGTGAATACCTCCTCGATTTTCATGTTCCTCTGATACTTTTTTGAAAATTTTCAATTTTCAGATTACCGTGAATACCTCCTCAATTATCATGCTTTCCTGATATTTTTTCAAAAATTTCGTATTTTCAAATTTCAGTGAATACCCGCTCGATTTTCTGATACTTTTTCAAACATTTCGAATTTTTTAATTTCAGTGAATACCTCCTCCATTTTCATGTTGTCCTAACACTTTTTTATAAATTTCGAATTTTCAAATTTCAGTGAATACCTTCTCGATTTTCATGTTCCCCTGATACTTTTTTGAAAATTTTGAATTTTTCAATTTCAGTGAATACCTCCCCGATTTTCATGTTGCCCTGATACTTTTTAGAAAATTTTGAATTGTTCAATTTCAGCGAATACCTCCTCCATTTTCATGTTCTCCTAATACTTTTTTATAAATTTCAAATTTTCAAATTTCAGTGAATACCTTCTCTATTTTCATGTTCCCCTGATACTTTTTTGAAAATTTCAAATTTTTCAATTTCAGTGAATACCAATTTCACTCCGTCAACTTGTCCCTCTGACAGCGAAACTGCTGCTGAGACAGTTGCCGAATCGGCTGATCAGCAGGCACCCTCATTGCGTGTGACGCCCTCCCTCTCTTGGGGTGCAGTACTACGATGCCTCTACCCATGTCTAGCCTTCTTTTCGCAATCTATGAACTTCTTTGATGTAGAAAACATAGAAAATGTGTTCAACGGAAACCTACCGACAATTGGACAGCCAGAATCCGAAATGAGCTCAAATGTACATCCTCCACTAGAGGCCACTTGGAATGAAAAGTCACACACAGTGTGAGAATCAGCTGAAATGTAGAAGCTCCAATTACGAAAACAAATGGGTAAACAATTGTTTTTATCAATGAATTGTTTTTATGAATGAATGAATTTCATGAAATATTTTACAGATTCTCCCAAGATGAAAAAACTCAAACCTAATGATTCTACGGATTCTGTTAGCCGAAAAATTCTCCCTGATGTCATAAATTGGGAGAGCCCGCAATTAATTGCCATTGAATATCATGTATGCGGAAATCATATCGAAATCACCTACAATACATTATACAATGTTTCGAAAAGCATAGAAAAACTTGTGAAAAATTGTTGTAATTCACAGTTCATTGGAATTAATTCTGATATTCCGCCAGTATGCATTCCATCTCTAATGATTGGGTGAGTGACTCTAGATATATTAAATATCAATATCTACCCAACAAACATTATGTCAACAATCTGTCGACAAATTGCTGATGCCATAAAAATTTTAGAAGGCAATAGCAAAATTTTTTTTCTAGGTAAATTCTTACTATTCAAAATTACCCAAAAGCTAATAATAATTTTTCGAACCATAAGCACTTGTTTTCGAGGAAATGAAAATTTACTGGAATTATTTCCTACACATTGAAAATATAGATTAAACGGCCAGATTCAAGATGACATTTTTTTCAGAACTAATTTGGCAAATTGTGCTTTCGTCTGTCTTCAATCATCGCCCTCAGACTCTACCCTATTTAACAGTGAATTGGAAATTGGATACATTTTCGCAAAAAAACTATTAGATAACACAGAATTAATTGAGGAACTCCACATTCATGATGAATCCTTATTATTTCTCAAATTCAAAGGATATTCACTGAAGAATCCTGTTGAAAAAGAGAATGTCTATACATATGCAGTGACCACTTCTGGATCAACTGGAAATCCTAAAGTAGTTAGAGTAACTCATGCCTCAATAATTCCGAATATTGCGGACCTTAAAAAAATTCTAGAACTCTCAAGTGAAGACAAAGTCGCCCAGCTGACACCTTTGACCTTTGATCCAAGTGTGATTGAAATATTCATAGCATTGTCATGCAGTGGAACTCTCTTCATTTCCTCCGAAGATATGAAAAACGATCCTCAAAAGCTTCTAGAAACAATAACCACCAGGAGTGTGACGATTATGCAAAGTACACCGTCTCTTTTAATGCATCGCTGGTCCTTCTCAGAGTTAAGATCTAAAATGTTTGGAGAACAGAGTCATCTAAGAATCCTTTTACTTGGCGGCGAAAGATTTCCAAGTCCGCAAAAGCTATTTGATTTAAAACATCCAGCAAATAAATGCAGATTGTTCAATATTTATGGAATTACTGAAGTTTCCTGTTGGGCAAGCATCAACGAAATTCTTCCCCAATCGGATCCAAGCGATCTTGGACAAGTGTTGGGTGAGACAATATTTGAAATTAGAGATGAAAATGATAAAGTGGTTACGCAAGGAGAAGGGCATCTATATGTTGGAAGTAAGAGTAGAATTTGCTTATTAAATAATGAAATACTTGAAGAACTGAAATATCCAGTATTCAGAGATACTGGAGACTTGGTAACATGTAATAACTCTGGAAAAATATTTCTCAATGGCAGAAAAAATCGCCGAGTTAAAAGATTTGGGCACAGAATGGATTTACAAGA
>NW_011887797.1:813181-826971 GCF_000806365.1 Fopius arisanus | reverse complement strand
GGCGAGACGGGTGGAGTAATCCGATCAATCAAATAGAAGGGCGAAACAGAAAGATTCTACGAATCGGAGGAAAAAGATTAGCAAAACGTTTCGCAGAGCTAACCGTTTGAAAAAGAGAGAAAGTTGGGCTATCAAGAGATACTTGTGCCCATCTCGTCTGATTATCACATCCGTCTTGTCTGTACGACTCTTATAACTCCGTGGTTAGTCAAGGTATCAAATAATTTGTTTTTAATATTATTCGTGATTCGGCCAACAAGAACAAAATTTTCACAAAATTTTCACAAAATTTTCACAAAATTTCCTACCGGCCTAGTGACACAATATACTATAATACTCTTTGCATTATCCACGGCCATGACCATTTGAAGAGCGTTTGAGTTGCCTGTCTATTAAATTAATGTATTACATCGAATTGACTGTGTCAGATAATTCTGCCACGACTCTTGCCACGAACCCGTCAATATTCTATTAAATGAAAGTGGACATGCTTTAGATCGAAACTCAAATATCGCTGGCTAGATATATTAACTCTGACAAGAAAATCCACCCAATGCCTGTCGGTGTGAGCTGGGGTGGTAGAATGGGCAGTCACGGTTTATGTTGTAGTAAATGATTTGTCACCCTACTGCAAATTGTATGGAATTCCGTGACATTTTGGCCAAAGTGCCCATATCTATAACATTCACTATTACGTCCTAACGCCACCGCGATGTTTACGCGACACACAATTCCTACTAGGACAGAGGATTAAAATAACTCTAAACTTTATCAAATGATAGTGTAAGATATACCGTTATTTACACATGTGAGAATTTAAAATAAATTTTATAGGCTTAATTCTAGGATGGCAGTACAATTTGGAAAGCAAAACTCTGTGATAGTAGCATCGTAGCAACACCTATAGTTCATGAAAGAACAAATTCTGTACTCTTAGGAACGTTAGATGGTACCTGTGTGTCTCTGGATCAAAATAAAGGAAATCTTCTGTGGATGTGTCACTTCAAAGATCCCATTTTCTCAGCTCCAGTAATATCTTGCAACAAGTCCATAATTTTTTGTGATGTTTCTGGAGTTTTAGCTGCTTTTGATATTGAGAATGGAAATCAAGTAAGAATAACAACATCGTCTCAATTTGTTAATGATAATATATAAAAATTAATAATTACAGATTTGGAAGATGGACATTAAAGGGAATGTATTTGCTCATCTTGTCATACAAAAAAATCGTGCCACAGCAACGGAGAACTTGGTTTTAGCTAGTAGAAATCAGAACTTGTATATATTTCGTATTGAATCACACACTGAGAGACCTAAATTGCAGAAGAAAATTGAATTTTCATCCCCGATTATCGCAACTCCATGGATTGATGATAACTTTCTTGCAGTTGCTACAATAAAAGGTGAACTCATAATTATTAATTCAGTGAATAATCATATTTTGACAAAATATCAATTTGAAAATGAAGTTTATTCATCTCCGGTTGTTCATGAAAATTTAATAACGATTGGATGCCGTGACAATAATTTGTATATTCTCTTGTGTAAATAAATGTCTTCTTATGATTAAAGTGGTGGAACCATTTTATTTTTCTATTTTACAGTCCACGCCCATTCACAACAATAACTTTCTAGTATATTTGACCAATGGGCAGTTAGGAACTTTTCTGGCGATTGTGAGTTTCGGATTCGCCTCGGACTGTAAACACAATCGTCGGGAGAGGTCTTTTCGAGTTCTCTCCGAGTGACGAACAATATTTTTTATCATTCAGTCCGCAATGACATAAAATCACTTTAGTAGTTCACAGTCATTCCAACCACTTCATCTGAATTCAGAACTAATTCAATTTCTATATTTTTAATTATGAACTATTAATTAAACTATATTTTATGAACTATAATTAATAAACTAATTAATAAACTATATAATAAATTATATATAATTACTATATAATAAATTAATAAACTATATAATTATGAACTATAATTAATTAAGAACCAGTAAGTTTCCTTCAAGATTGAAAAATCTCAACGCATCCATCAATTTTTTCTTTAATTTTTGTGTTCTCCTCCGAATGTCTAGATTCTAGACATTCGGAGGAGAACACAAAAAAGAAGGAGACTCTAGAAGATAAAGATAATTGTTTCTAGCATTCAATTTTGCTGTGTCACTTTTGATCGGAAGTGCGTGTCATTTGCTACCTATTAAATCACTTCCGTATAGTAACAGACAGGTCATGAGTGGATGTCAATACTCTAAACACTATATTCAGAGTATTTTCAAGCGGAAATAACAAATGAGTGTTATTTGTAAAAACTGTTATTTACGAAGAGAAAATAGTTAATTCTAAATTGAAAAAATAAACGTAAAACTTCTAATCAGGGAGTCCCTTTCAATTCACAAGGACTTCAAGAATTTCAACTACACTCCATTTCAATTGCTCCTTTTCCCCTTTTAATAGAATTTTAAGGGATGATTCGACGAGGAGCTCTTCAATTAGAACCTCATGTTTAAATCCGCTGTCCCTATCCCCTGAAATGGCGGGCAACTTTCCAGAGGACAATATTTCGTCAAGTCGTTGAAACTGAAGACAAAGGGAAAATAATTAACCAAATAGAAAAAAAAGAAATAAATATAAATCAGTTCACGACTGAGATCTTACACAGGTACTTTCCATAATAGTAATTCAGTCTCATGAAATAATCGTAACCATCCTAGGATCTCATCCGTTCAAATGTATGTCGTCGCGACAGAAACCGATTAAATATCCGTATTTCTAGTGAAACATTTAATGAATATTCACGACGTACTTCGACAAAAATCACACGCATTTACAACCCGATGCGTTCGCAGTTAGCAGCGAATTGCTATGTTACAAGTACTTAAAAAATTTCATGATAAATGCACACATAAATGCGTTTATTACCGAGCATGAAAATTCCCCGCATTTCAATTATCAGTAATAATTTTTTGAAATGGTAAGTGATGTGGGGGTTAGAAGAAAACTGTCTCTCACTGGTGACATATGCGGGAATAATCTAAGGGATTTCCCGATTTTCTTTCAGGCGCCAACTGCCCACGCTTTCCGACTCTTTCACTCTCTTCTCCAACCCACTAACATCTTCGCCTATTTTCAAGTATCCTATATAAACCTCCTCATCATCCCTCTTCGGCATTCATGATATCACAGAGATGCTTCCGGTTCTTCTGATTTCCAGGTCACTTGTTTTCATCTATCTTCATTTCTGTCGCGCTCTTTTATTAACAACAATCGTGTTGTATCAATTATATGTTCATTTCAATTTCAAGTGAATGGAGATCGATATTTTGGGGAAAGATGTTCTATGAATCGATATTCCAAGGACACGAAGCACAATCGATTTCAAATCGAGTTGATTTTAATGCAGTTTTTACGAGCACTTAAATATAATTGTCGTATTGTTTCGTTACTCCAGCACAAGTACCCCAGTAAAGTTGGATCTACTTGATTCAAGTCCGCGTTGGATTAATTCAAGCGAATATTCAATTGCAAATAGAATTTTTGAAAGACACATGAACGTTTAGTGCCATGAATTCGCAATTTGGTGGAATGATTGATTCACGAATCAAGTTAGGTGTTAATGAAAACGAGTTTGTTAGCAATTTCAATCAATAACATACCCGTTCAAACGACGCTTTTTCTTCATAGCATAGTTTAGTGTAATATTGAATGATTGACATAGTTTGGGGACAATCAACTTAAATAAGACTGAAGTATGGATGTCTTAACGATTAATGATGCACATTCTGCGACCTCGAATAGACAGTGAGTAGGCCTTAACTAAATTAATTATTTAATAATAACTAATTTTTAATATCAGTGTACACAAATCTTTATTTTCAATATCATTACTTATCCTTCACAATGACGAAATCCGTCAATTTTATTTTTATTAATAAAAAATACTGAAATATTTACAACTCAGGAAGGAAATGGAAACGCAATGAGACTAAAAATGTATCTGAAATATATTTACTAATCATAAGAGAATAAATTCAGCATTAGCATGTCTTGTGGAGGTACTCATGTAGTTACTGGAGGGAAGTAAATATATCTGGTAAAAGAAATCTTTTTCCTGGTGTACAGGAATATAAAGGGATAGCACGTCTAGCAAATGGATATCCGATCTGAATCAAAGAGTGGGCTCTGGATATCCGGGTAGTTATTGATAATGAGGGAATTTTCCCATTCCCTACAGTGTCGGGCTACACGTAAGAGGGAAACAGCATTAATTGTTACAACACCGAAAAATCACAGTATACAATAGAACTCTTATTGAAAGAAATTTATTTTCGATGATCACATATCTAATGAAATGTGACCGTAAGTAATAATTTCTCAGCAGATTCATATCAAGATTATAACTTGTCAACTGATTAGTATTAACTATGAACACTCATTCGGTAAATGTCTAGTAATAATTTTTAATTAGGTCAACTAACGAAAGTACATGTAGGCGTATAAAATAAAAGTACGTTATCTCGAAAATCGGGTGTTTATAACACTAATGGCATCTTTTTGTTAATAAATAATTGACGGAGGCATAATGGAAAGATCAGTTCTTATTAATCCTAAAGCCTAATGGACGAAATTCCACCACCCCCCCCCCCTTCCTCTTTAAAAAACCCCTAAAAAAGGGGTAAATGACACACGCGACCCGTTTTGCACCTTAGGCTTTTTATATTTGAACTATTATTATGCAAATATGTCAATTTACAACGATGATGGTTTTTTTTTCCTCATATAAAAAGGAGACAGGAAATCGATCTCGAAATATCTCGAAATTCTCGAAATATGTCGAATGACCGTGAGGGTAATCGACCCCTCGCCACGACGTCGTCTCTAAATCTCGAACATTTTTGATGAATGAACGATCTCGTGATATGAAATCGTGTGATTCATTTATTTGATGATTTTCAACATAGAATTTTTTAAAATTCGCTTATATCTTAATGGGTATCGAATACTTCTATTCTCACCTCTGCCATCATGACGAATAATGTCTTGTTTTCTCAACGGCGACATTGGCAGAGAAAATACAGAATAGAATACAGAATGTTTGTATTCCAGTGGAAATAGAATTCTTCAGAATCATACAAGGTTTACTCTCTGCATCCTCCTAGACCCACGAATCTTCACGCAAGCTCCACTTTATTCCGAATTATTACTAAGGAGTATTAGTAAGGAGCCCCTGATGTATGACAAAATAACTGCCCGTGTCCATTTTTAAATCAATTATTCATCGCATCGTAAATGTATGGTTTAGGTCCACCAAAAAACAAAAATCATTGAAATATTAATTTCTCTGACGAAAAATCCATTCTTGTCATCTCAGTTACCAAGAACAAGATGAAAGAAGAGAGTGAGAAACAAGAAGGAGGAAAATACATCGAAAAATAGTCCTGAGGTAAACTCTTTAAATTGGAGCCGACACACCGCCACGTCCTCGCCGTGGCCTTGGATAACGCAGAGAGCGGTGTATTAAATGTCATATCTCCTATACTAATTGTTTCCGGATAAAAAGGTGACCAGCTCAGGCATTTCATCAGACATTAATCAGGTGACGGAAACCCATCCAATCAAATATAAAACATCCAGAATGGTTTGGTGGAGCTGAACTAGACATTTACCATTTGATCTCTTTGATCCTGTTTTTAGGTGCTGCGGGTTTATTTTTAGGTAGAATTTCTTGAGCCACCCTTCCGACAATAGCTTATACGACGTGTACATGAAATGGTAGTTCTGGGGGAGTCCCACTAAACCAAATATTGACTCTTTCGATGCGTCAACAAGATCTACAGTAGAAATCTGTGATGTAGTTTAGTTCTTCTACAATCTTCATTGTATCCTCTCTCCCACATTGACTTCAGTAATGGTTAATGCTTATTGAACTAAATAAATATAAGTCACATCTTCCATTCTCTACGAAAATACTTAAAGAAACATTCCATTAATAATAAAAACCAGTCGATATTGAATAACTTATCATTCATTCTTCATAAACGGTGTCAACAAATATTAGTTCTGCAGTAATAATAGACAGGGGTAAAGAAGCGTCGATTAACTATTGGACGCCCGTCATCGTCATTTAATTCTTTGTTCATCCATGTAGAAGTATTGCAATCGTTAAATTTTACATGGAAAGAAATATTTAGTAGAAATTACGGAACTTTCAGTTTGTTTATCGATTACGGAGTTGACTCGAACAAGTTAAGTGAGGGTATCGTAATTTTTCGCAGATAATTCAGATAAAAATTACGGAACGTCACAGAAAAATCCCGTGACAGTTCCGTAAAATTTCCTACAATCACATTTCGCTCCGAAATTACGGGAAACACGTCATTTTATATTTCTTTTGTATTTCTCATTTTTTCAAAAACGAATAAACCTTTAAGGCCATGAAATGACAATTCTGTGAAAATATCAATTCAAAAGTCAGAAGGGTCGCTAACGAAAGAAAATTCGTTGTGAACTTCAATTAAGAACGCGTTTAATCAGCGCTTTCCGCTTATTGCATAGATTTTTCATTCACTTTACACTCGTGGGTTTCGACTGTAATTTTCCATATCAATTGTTGTAAAAGATATTATTTGTCTTTATTGGAAAATCGAGCGTTGGAGAGTAGGAGTACGAGAAGTTGCGTGAATTTGCACAGATTTGCATCAATGCGGTGAATCAGAAACTATTCTCATACACTAGGATGTGACTGCATGGAGTAAAAAGAGAAGAGAAAGAGAAAAGGGAGAAGAAAGTAGGGGAAACCCGTCGGAAAGTCGAGGCGCCATGAGGTCTGAACCTAGTTTACCCTGTCGTATTCTCCCCTCTCTTTTGGCATCCGCAGTCATCTCTTTCTGGCTGGCCGAATTAATTGTTACATCCCTCAAAGAATCGCACGGTAACGATGGTAAGAATATCCATGTAATTACTGTCAACTTCCCTCCAGACACGAATGAAGAGATGAGAATAAATAGTGTAAAAAAAAATAGAAAGACAGAAAATGAAAAAAATTGAGGAATCGACAGTTTCAGAGGGGAATACTCATATGCGTGGGTGAATTGAAATAAGAGTCAGGAGTTTTTATATAAAAAGCATCGCTTCCTATGATTATATTTTCGGGTTTCAAACTAAAAGCTCACAATTTTTCCCCTCGCCATAGAATATACAAACACAATCACAACTTGAATATCATAAATTACAACCCTGGCGAGGACTTATTAAATCGAAAATTACTGTGCAGTATATCGTGCTTCTCCTCGGATATAGCTCAAGCAATTCAAGTTTACTGAAAAACAGTGATATGATTAATTATGTGCAATTGATGATCGTAGCTACTTATGCTTCTTGTTTTACTCAGGTTTTTCTAATGATCATTTCCATTTTACAGCATGGGCTTTTGGCTTGCCTGATGAAAGGAGTTGGACACGGCTTATTACGTAGAGAGCTTCGAGAATGAATTTAACGAAGATGTACCATAACTGGAACAAGGTCCTCCCACGTGAAGCGGACCAACTTCTCAGTTTGTGGAATTATACGATTGTTAGATTTTTCTCCGGTTTCTTACCCTCAGCAACAATACATGTTCAATTTGCGTCTTTTATATTCACTTTTTTTTCCTCTTCCACTCCAATCCTTCAACTGCTCTGATCTAATACTATCCTTCAAATATGAGAACTTTTTTTATATTCTTAATAAATAAAATTTTAGTTTTTCAATTTTTTGTATTCAATAAAAAATGTACTGAAGAGCAAGAAATATTACGACTGGTAACCAGTTCGTAGATTCGGATTAGGATCAAATCAGACTTGATGTTGGATCAGGTACTGGTCCTACAACTTGACCAAAGTGATTGCAGGTGAACGAAATTCAAGTTCAGATCAAACTTACATCAGAATCTGATCAGAGTCGTACGGATTAGGTTGAGTAAATCGAAGACTGATCAGTTGAAACTGACCACCACTCTATCAAGTCCTGATCAAACCTCAGGCTGGTCTGACATAATGTCCACCTGGGTATTTACACACTGAAACTTTTCGTTAACCCACCATGTTGGATTGAGTCATAATTCGCCAACCAGATTAACCCAAAATCCATAATCAAATCTCACTGAATCAGGACTTGATTAGGACCTCTCCGCACTTTCTATTCGAATCGCTTTCATGCACGGAGAGAAATATTCAATGAAAATTACGTGTCTTTCCGGAACGAAATGTGGTTGTCGGAAATTTTAGGGAACTGTCACGTAATTTTTCTCTAAATTCACGGAATTTTTCTGGGGCGGTCCATAATTTTAATCTCAATTATATGTGAGAAATGACGATACCGTCACTGTAATTTTTCGACTCGATTCCGTAATCGGTAATCGAACTGAAAGTTCGGTAATTTTTACAAAATATTTGGCTCTGTGTGTGCGAAATTATATTAGATATCATTATACTAGATTCATCGGAACCAGTCATTAAAAGTTGATGGCATTTTGAAAATTATCCATGATTCCAATATAGCATGAAGCGAGGAGGTGAAAAGTGATGCCTAATTTAAAATGACGAAGAAATATCCGAATATGCATGGAGAGGATAAATGATGACGCAAAACGATAGAGGGTGGGCACAATGTGGAGGTAGATATTCCACTTAGGATGAATGCCTTTATACTGAAATGAAAGAGGATGAACGCGTTTATATGTAATCGTTAAATAGAAGTCTTGCTAGTGAAGAGGAGAGGAGTATGCAAGGGGTTAAATGGAAGAGGGAATGTGAAAACGTAGTAGAAACTCAGAAAGTCATTCTTTTTTGTGGAAATCAGTGGGTATCGCGTCGAAGAAGGGATACCTAGTGTACGGGTATAAATACAGAAAACGCGCAAGCTCCGACCATCACTTGCCCTCTGATCTCCGAACTCAAACCTACAAGTCCTTCCTCTATTTCCCTTCTTTTCCCATCAAAATAATTGCGGTAACGACAACGTGCAAGAGGTTCTCGACAGAGTTGGTGTGGATTTTTTAAATTTAGTCACTTCAACAATATATTCATTACTATATATTTGTTCAGCGAGATACATTTACTTATGTGGAAGTAGAGTAGGAGATTGATTGCTCATTTTCGAAAGAAGAATTTTCAATTGTGAAAATTTTTCAAACTCCTGGATTTTCTGGTGAGTAATCAATATAAGTTTTATTTCGAAAATATTTTGGATGGGAGTAATATTTTGTTTCATTTATTTATTTTTATTGAACAATTTTTGAGGGAACTCCGATTATGTACTTTCTTCTTTTCTTAGTGTCCTTCAGTTCTTTTTTTATTAAAAAAAAGAATAAAGTGGAAATACGGGCTATGTCTATGGCAGTGGGTGAAAAGGTGTTCAACTACTTGTTGCCTTCTGAGAATAGGTTTCACTGGGAAAGGAAAGAGCACAAGAGGGCTGTTGATTGTTTTTTTTTTAGATAGTATGAAGCCCAATAGAACCCATTCCGACTTCTGGAATTTTCTTGTTTATTTCCTCATTATGATGGAATTTTCTTTCACTTTGACATTCATATCTGCAGTCATTCGGATATCTGCAAATTTTTGCCATATTATCAATCATGCACTAACACGAATAAAACTAGATTATTATTCGACAGAATAAAATTCTATCCGCGAGTGGGTGAAACTATCAAAATGAGAAATATCCTTTTTCCCGTATTCATCACATCCCTCGCAATTATACTTCTTCAAATATTTTCTCTAGATTATTATAGATTAGGTGATGTGCACATTCATGTAATATAACATATATTAGATGATTTTTTTAATGGAATTATAATTTTGCTTCATGTCTTTGGAATTTTAAAGATTTTTTGAGAACTAGACAGAACCGAGGAAAAGTGAAATAACGGGCGATGAGGTATACCGATAATTTGTTGAATCGATTGTGGAGCTTCATCTTGTCACATTTTCCCTGGCATAAATTTTTATATCGTTAAAATAAAGATAGATGATCATTACGCTGTCTTATTATTTGCAGGGTGAGCCTCACTTGAATCAGTGAATCAGTGTCACCAGAAATTGCAGTTGATAATTATAAAGATTGTTTTGATGGAAAAAATTTCATATTTCTGAAACTTCCCGTGAAACTTTACATAACTTTTAATGCTACCGATATTCTCCAGAGCAAATGTCAGCAATGTTCTATGATTGCTGAAAACTTCTTTTAATAAATTTGTTTTTTCTCTTTGTGAAATGCTGAAATTGTCTGGCATAAGTGAAGATAATTCTCAAAATTTCACCCCCCGTAATAATTTCCGTAATAATGCTCAAATTTTCGTGATTTTATAAATTTTTGACATTTCTTGAATTTTAAAGAGGGTCTTACCCTTGTGGTCATTCGATATATTTCGATATATTTCGATATATTTCGAGATATTTCGATATATTTCGAGAAAGATTGCCATTCTCCTTTTTATACTAGGATTTCTCACAATTGCATTCGTATCAAGTTTTCCAAGGCATTCGTACAACGCAGAATCTGAATGTTGCTTTTTATTTGATTTTTTTTAATGGAAAACATTTTTCACAATAACTCCTCAATTTCAAAATGTATCGAATAGATCAAGTGATAATTTTACACAGGAATGTAACTCAACGATCCTCGCAGTACTCGACATTTCCGAACTTTTCCAACGTCCCTCACCCGCGTAGTCGAACATCAAAGCACCTCTCAGATTAAAAAAAATAGAAGTTCAGGAATATCTCCCAAATTTTGAATGGATCAATATAATAATATCGATATATATAAAAATTCCAGCTTTCATGGAAAGATTAATTGTAATTCAACATGAAAACCCCAATTTCACCGGTGTCACCTGAAATTGAATTCCAATTCGTGCAATTGAACATTTAAATGACTGAAAAATGAAAGTAACTGAGATTTCACGAAATTTTCAAGTGTACTTTAGCATAGCGTCCCTAAAAACGCAATTTACCAAAAATTGTAATGACATTTATTTTGGAAATGATGTGCTTGAGAAAAATGTCCTTTTATTATTTTCTATTAATTTTTTGTACACATTTCGAATCGTAGATTTGTCAACTGGTCTTGGTGCTTGTCAACTTTACGAGCATTGCAATATTGGCATCCCGTGGCCGTTCTTTCCCACTCTGAAATTCCATTATTCATACAACATTTTCAATTGCAACCACATGAATTGTCCCCTCAGTATATCCGCAATACCTATAGAAAAATAAAAACAATAATTAATGGGATTTTCATTCTGGAACAAATGATAGTGAAAATGTGGAGTATGCGATTCGATTTCAACGCCTACAACTTGGGCTCATATTGATAACCTCAGCAAAGTACATCCAATAACAATGTACCAATGTTGAAATTGATAGAAGGTGAACTTTCGAAGCTGGCTACATGATTGGTGGGAACAATTGAACTTGTTAGCGATGATGATGCACTTCAATTCCAATCTGTGACATATCAAATATTTCATATGATTTTATTTTCTCCGGTTGCATTGGAGAAAGAACCTTCTATCAAACACGAATTCTCTTTGGACTTTTATCAATTAATTTGAAACTGATGAAAAGTCCATTTTTTTAAACGTCAATCCCACACATATAACAGTTGAATCGTAACTAAAGCTATGAGTGAAACAATCGATTATTCTATTGAAATTTCTATCAAGGTAGAGCTTTCGAGTGGTAATTGCCAATAAATTTTCAATATAAAATATGAGGAAGGTGCAGTTTATTTCGGCATAGTGAAATCGTCCTTCGTCCTTCATTTTAAATATATTCATGAAGAAGACTGAAATTATAGTATTTTTATAGCTTTTTTGATGTGCACTGACACTTGATTGTTCGCACTATCCGGGCCACACCCACTTTTTCCTTTTTTTTATTGTATCGCACTAAAGGCTAAGAAACATTTTTTTTAAATCACATTTCCTTCGAGATGCATCTAGAAACTCTATTAATGAAAACATCTAGCAGCTATATCCTAAATAGATTTTTATGTTTTTGTATCGGAATTCCGGACGTCTATTACGTGTAAGGCTTTCAAAAAAAAAACCTAACATCTTTCAACTTTAAGATTTAAATTTAAATAGGTAATGATGGGTAATGCTGACTGTAAATAAAATTCCTAGGACTTCGTGGAATACACGATCTAAATCGATTCCGATCGTTTTTTTAAATTTCTGCTGAATTTTGAGTTCTGCAAATATGTTCAATAAAAATTATGATAAATGTCTGGAACAGGTCCACCAAAATTATTGCTAATTACCACAATTATTATTATGAAGAACAATTAGAATGAACATAAATTCCACTATAATTCAATATCTCCAACAAATTTTATCCATTTTATCCATCAAATTTTCGAATGGGTTTTACCAGAATTGCTATAATTTTTTTATATCCACCTATTGTAATAAATAAATAAAACTGGTAAATCTTTTTCATTCCACCAAGTATACCCACAAATATTATTCTATACGACAGAGTACCTATAACTTTTATCCAATAAAAATTATATCCTCCGGCTTTTATATCGATTTATTGTATACGATGGGTATTAGTTTATTTTTTTTCAATGCAATACGATTGATCAATAGTGATAAGCGGCCATTTTCAACATTTAATTTCTGATACACTAGATGTTATTCATGTCAATTAGATGAGGCAAGAAATATGGGAAAGTCATAGCTACATATAGGACAGGTCATAGAAAAAATTACAAGCAATAAAACAAGCTGCATTTAAATTGAGAAGGAGCACTAATTTTTTATAATTACGATAACATTAAGGCACTTGGGAATGATTATTTAAAAAAATATCGTTCTTCTAAGTGGAATTGAAGAATCACCCTTAGAAATATTCATCGAACATTTATCTTCAAGGTTTGAATTATCTTAAACGCTTGCAAGGTTTTAGTTCATAAAAATGGAAGAGGAACGCCTACACATTTTTCCTTATAAGGCAATAGTTAAGATAGTATAGCGCACTGCTAGAAAAATACTAGTGCAATAGTACCTTAGTTACCTTGCTCAAAGGTCAAGGGAAAAAATCAAGAATTAATTTACGAGAATGTACCTAGAGAAGGATCGACTTCTCATTTGTAATATCCGGGGTCTTAACCAAGAGACCTCACCAGCTCTCCCTCGGCCAAATTTCCGCCCCCTCTGTCCAGAAAATTGGATTCGAATCAAATTTAGTAAAAGAACAAAACAATCCGCAATTATCTTTGAAGGTGAAGAAATTCTGGAAGAACTCAAGCGGAAAATTTGTCTAGACATTCTTAAGATATTGCTAAGATATTGACAGTTAAATTTAAATTCAGCGATTCACACTTTTTATTACTTTGGATACAGGGAAAAGTGTTTTGGACGAAAGATGCCATGAGAATTAATTCTGTAGCCGAAGGATGTTGTTATTACCAGTACCTGTCAGTACTTGAAACTTTATTTGAAGATATTTAAAATATTTGGTTCATGTACTTGAGTTCTTGCAAGTGGTGCTCACCAACTAGAACAAAAGTACCGGAAAAAAGTAGAACTTTCACTAGTACTTTATGGAAAACAAATACACACTATAAGTATCCTTATTACTTGTATTACGTAATTAAGTATTCCTGAAGTACTCGGGTACTTGACTCGCAATACTTGCCTGCATTTCCTTAATAACTCCAAAGAAATTCATCATTTTCTATTTGTCACTAGTATTTGTTTGTAAGTATTTGACATTTAATTTCGCCTGCAGGATT
>NW_011887797.1:809529-810746 GCF_000806365.1 Fopius arisanus | reverse complement strand
AAATAGATCAAATCCATGCGAAAATACTCAGTACTACTGCAATTATATTGTACATTTCGAAGCAAATAATAAATATTGTAATAAAAAAAATTGCGTGACATTTCTGTGCTAAATTAATCGACTAAGATAAGTGCATGCTATTTAAAGCTGATTATTGATGAATATCTTATAAATGAAGGAAGATAGCGACATTTTTGCAGAACAATTTTTTGTAGTCCGCATTTCGCTCTACAAAGAAGCTCCTTATAAAAATTTTCCTATCTTCATTATTTAAGAGATATCAGATAATAGATAATTCTGGGTGAAGTACAAAATGTGAATTTACTAATTCATTACAAATTTAATAAATGATATCTATGACTTGCGACTAGCGATTGCTTTATGCAGATCTTTTCTGAGAGGATAGGCAACTGAACCAATTGTATTTAAAAAAATTAGCGTATATTGTCAGCATTTGAAGCACAATTTTTCGAAAATTCGTACGTGAGTCGCAAATTATTTGAAAAAATCATGAAAAAGTAGACAAGTCTTCCCAAAATCCCTTCCAAAAAAATGGAAAATGATTAGCAATAGACAATTCTTTCAGCTGGTTAAATTGAGTTGGTATCGAAGTATCGCATGTGCAATCATGTTTGCTGATTTTCAAAGATATATGACGTAAATGAAACCACGAACTTTAGCGCTGCCTTAGAGAGTTTATACAATTATTGACGTCAAGGTGCGTCGCCCAGAATAGTTATATAAAAACAATTTATACGGGAATTTGAATTGCATAATGTACATAATTAAATTGCTTGTGGGATATCCAATCAATTAGGAAAACGCGTCCTGCCATTTCTGTCGTTTTGCTACGCCGCAGTAATAGATTTCATTTATCCTCTGAGTTGAAACAATTTCATCAATTCGAGAAATTGTAGCGATTCTCGCTATTCAATTCAATCATATTTTAGTTCTTTCTCTCAATTGTTTCATTCTTTATAACCGGTATACCCTCATGATCATCTCAGTACCAGTGAATTGTATAATAAAATCGAAACAAATACTGAACATTAATACTGAATCATTGCCTTATTCGTCTGGATGGACAATTCAACGTGATTTTACGACGTGTGCACTTCGTGACTAGACGGTCATATCCCAGACTTATCGTAATTGCATTCGATTACCGGTAAAGTTATATGTTTAGTTAACCTAGTGTCTAACACAAAGTCTTTGTT
>NW_011887797.1:797169-799329 GCF_000806365.1 Fopius arisanus | reverse complement strand
AGAATGTTAAAAATGTCTCTACGTCAGTTCATCATAATCCTGAGTATATTTACTTGGTGTGCATATATCGATGCAGGAAGACAAGTCAGACCCCTCGATTGCGAGTAAGTATTCAAATTTCTAGTTATGTATGTGGATGGGATCGGAAAAAAAAAGTAAAAAAAAAAATAATAATTAAAAAAAAAATAAAAATTAAAAATTAAAAAAAAATAAAATAATAAAAATTAAAAGAAGGGGTGAAATTGATCTCGAAATATCTCACATCTCCAAGTTCTCGAAATTGCGACTATTCGGGAATTATTGCAGGAACCAAAATCGGTTGCAAATTATTGCAGAAATTTGACATAAAAGCGTGAGAAGCGGAAAAATGTTAAAAATTAAAAAAAAAACAAACTGCAATAAATTTCAAAGGCAAGTAAGGGTCAAAATATAAAAAAATTCGAATGAATGCGCTTGTAGAGCCCGTGCAGACCATCTCGTGGGGAAATTGTGATTTCTAAATTAATAAATTTAATTTCCGGAATTTCGTAAACAAAACTCCAATAAAAGTTTCGATTCAATAATAATATGAATATTATTTTACACTTATCTCACAGAAAATACGTATTTCATCCCCACTGCAGAGGCACCCAGGCACGTAAACGGATGATTTCACAAATAAAAAACGAAAACACTGAGCAGCCGTGCACTTGTGGAGGCGGCAAAGATGATCATGCCAATGCTATTCCTAATGCCAAGTTATTGGAAGCTATCCTGGCAAACGTAAGTAACTTAAAATAAATCTTTGACATATGTATGACATATACATGCGTACACAGAGTGAAATATTTAACAAAAATGACGAAACGTTCATTTCAGTTACCGATTACGGAATCGACTCATAAAATTTAAGGGACGGTATCGTAATTCTTCACAGATAATTCAGATAAAAATTATGAAACGTCCCAGGAAAATTCTGCTTTATTTTAAATAAAAATTCCGTGACATCACACTTCGCTCCAAAATTACGGAAAAGACGCGTAATTTTTATTGAATATTTCTCTCCGTGCACTTACACATAAGTATACGACATGTACATGGGGAATTCCCAGTGAAAATAATCAAATCATTATAAAAAACATAATGATATCGCTTTATTGACAAGAGAATTACAATTGCAATAATGAAAAAAACGTTGGGATAATCTTTAAAAATTGCAAAACGTCTAAGATGACCTACAATCCTGGAAAAATTGACCAGGTAGTTGACGATGCACGAGTTTCCAACTAACGTCGTTACCTTCACTGAAAAAATTCCAAATCTGTATATATTTATATATATATTACTATGTCCTTATTTTTTATTACTGGAGTATATGGCGCGCTATGCGTGCCAAATCGTCCACGTATGGAGTGTTATCATTGGAATATATATATATATTCACGGTTATTTCCAATATAATATATACATATATAGAATTTCAAAAAGAAGAAAGAAAAAAGTAAAAATTTATATAAAAAATAATTTAATTTAATTTTTTAAATAAATTATATTAAATTTATATATTATATTATATAAATTTAGTATTATATAATATAAAAATAAAAATATTAAATATTATTATATATATTATCTATATATAATATATATCATATTATACAGATATATCTTGATATGCATAGCGCCAAAAAAAGCTGACAAAAAAAGTTACATGCTTTTTTTTAAAAGGGAATATAATTAATTATATTCATCCTCTGCTTGCAGGGATTTGACGTGAACACGATTTACAACGCTTACGCCGCGACATCAGATCGACATAGGGATTACCATGACAATAGTAGAGACCGAGGAAATCAGCGGAGGAGGTCCATGATTGACAACTCAGTTGATGTACCAAATACTGATCTGGAAGTGGATTACTAGAAAAACAAAAAAATGAACAACGTTTAACAAAAAAAAAACTTCTTACTCCTTTGTGACGTGGCTAATTGAAATTTTTTTTAAATATTGCACGACAACTTTCAACGACGAGAACGAATCAAAACATATGAATTATCAATTTGATTAAAATTTATTAACAACATTCCCGAATGAGTCAACACTCTGCAGTTAATGAAAATTACGTTTGGTGAAATCATTGAAATTTCAATTGAAAAATAATTAAACGTACTAAGTGCGTTA
>NW_011887797.1:792827-795224 GCF_000806365.1 Fopius arisanus | reverse complement strand
AACAAAACGGCTGTAAGATTGCGGACTCCTATCTAAGCTCTCATTGCCTCTTATCAAAAACACAGCCGTCACCCGAACTTCACTTTGAACTTGGAAGAAAACACAAAACGAGACAAAAAACATCATTATTGTCAATGACAGTAGTTTCCGGTTATATTACTCGAATTATAATTGTAAACCGACAATGTTTATTGTTGGACTGACAGGCGGCATAGCCACGGGAAAAAGTACAGTATGTCAAGTATTCAGAGAATACGGAATTCCAATCGTGGACGCTGATGTAGTAGCCCGAAAAGGTTAGAATCGCTGTTTATTTTAAATTTATCAGAAAAAAGGCATACACAAATTAATGTAAAATGTTAAGACAACGATCAAAATAATCTGGTAAATATTCACACGTTCAAAACATTCAGTTGTTGATACTTCATTGAATTTTAAATGGACAAGAATAATTGACATGTGCAGAATAAAAAAAGAATTATCTAAATATTTACAGTTGTTGAGCCTGGAAAACCCGCATTGCACAAAATACACAATGAATTTGGAGCTGAAGTGATCAATAATGATGGAACGCTCAACAGAGTTAAATTGGGGGAATTGATATTCGACGACGTTGAAAAAAGAAGAAAATTAAATGCTCTCACACATCCATACATATATAAAGAAATATGCTGGCAGGCATTTAAATATTTTCTTCAAGGACATCCGTTTATCGTTATGGATCTTCCACTGCTATTTGAAAGTGGCAAAATGCTCAATTTTTTGCACAAAATCATCGTTGTTACGTGGTAAATATAGCTGATAAGCCAGTATTGGAAAACGCCAAGTCATTGTAAATTTACCGTGATGTATGATGTGTTGCATTCTTCTTTCAGCGAAGAAGATCTCCAACTCCAGCGCCTAATGGAGCGTTCTGGATTCACTGAAAGTAAAGCAAAATTACGAATTGAGGCGCAAATGCCTCAAGATAAAAAAGTCGAAATGTCAAATTTTGTGATAGAAAATTCGAGCAGTTTACAGGATATGAGAGATCAAACGATGAAGATAATATATTTACTAAAAAGTTCTAAACATCATTGGAGATTAAGACTTATTCTTGGTTTCTGCTGTACTATTCTTTTAGGAGGTGCCTTCTGGCTTAGAAATGGAAGCACCAAAGCCCATTTAAATGCTCCATAAAACTATTACATACATCTACTTACCTTGGATTCATTAAGATTGTCCGATTATTAGATGATCACTGAATCTTATCACGATTGTCTCCTAATGTATTTATAAAGACCGAACGATCGAATTTTTCATCAATGGAAAATCTCAAAATTGAGTGAATTCTGATTGCAAATTAGTCAGCTATGACGAGTGAATCCATGAGGAATAAGCATAACAGGCGTTTGATAATAAATATCGATAGTATGCAAATTCAACCTGTTTATCATTTTTAGAATAGGATATTTCCATCTAGAAAATTAAATGCATTTAACACACTCTTCATTCTCCTTTAATTCGTGAAGCGATCGATCAATTTTATTTTTTTCCAAGGGCAAATTTGTACGGTGATAATAAAATGAATTCTATAAAGGACAAATTGTTAATTTATCATTAATTGTGAATCAATGTAGGGGCGCACAGAGAATTAAATAAATAAGTTGGTGAAAATATTCAGTTAAATTTCTATATATTTTCTAGGCCAGAAATTTTTTTTCCACACATGATCAATTATAAGGAACGACCGAAATCATCAATATCCCACGGATGTTAAATAACATAAAAATCAATAGACTAAAATATCGAAGGTCCGTCAAATCTCGAGTACTTAAACTAATAAGTACTTCATTGAAAATACTCCTATTATAGAAGAATAGTTGGATGATCGTTTTATTTATCTTTAATCTATTAAGTATAAATAGATCGAATTATTCCAAGAATTTTACATATAAAGAAATAATAAATGTGATTGAATTAAATAAACTATTTACATTGTAAAACGTATAATAACAGCTACTTAGATGTTATATTCACTTCACCTTTCCTTTTCTCTGATGGCTTCAAGTCAATTAGTGAGATTTACGTGAATATTCAATATTCCACTCTTTTTTGTCTTTAACAACTTTGTACTTATATATTATGTCAATCTACAGATGCTATTCATGTTTATAAAAACATTGACTTTCTACAAATTGTCTGGTAAACCATAAGGGAATTGAAATGGAGAGCACTTCAATCGAATTAGTATGTATTGTCAGGAGCATTATTAACACGGTATCTACTTTTCTATTTGCATAGGGAATTATATAGAAGAAAACACTGTACATGTCCATTCTTTGTTCTCTCCAGATCGCGTGTTTTTGTTAATACCAATATTTGTTACTACTAGGAACAAATAAAAAAGAAAACAAT
>NW_011887797.1:787133-791912 GCF_000806365.1 Fopius arisanus | reverse complement strand
GTAATAGATTTGAATTCACCTTGTGAATACGCTTGTTATTTAATTTCATTGTAACACAGGCCTGAGCTCTTGAGTCATGATGGGGTAAGAAACGAGGGGTGCTGTAGCACCAGATATTGATAGTGGTAAGCTTGCAGATTGTTGGGAGTTGGGTTGCTGTTGATTGGCAGGCTGTGGTCCAGATCCACTCATTGTTATCGTCTGCTGAGCCATTGTAACAATTGGTGGTGGTATTGATACAGGAGCCATTGATACAGCAGCAATTGAAACTGGAGTTACTGTTGCAATGCTGACGGGAACAGTGGCAACACTCGCTGTCACTGTTCTCAGAGTTCCCGCTGCAACTGCTGCATTCACCATTTGCTGAGGTGTTGGTGCTTGAGATGGGGGGACTGTATTTGTTATTGTTACAGCTGGTACTGTTACGGCTGTCACGTTAGCAGTCCGCTTGCCAGACATCCTAAGTTGAGCATTTTGATCAAGCAGAAATTCGTTTGTCGCTGTTAAATCGCTCACCTAAAATTCGTATATATAGATAATTTCTTTCGATAAAAATTAGTACTCAAATTGCATCAAATTCTGAAATACACAATTGTACACATCCAAAACTCTATTAAATTAATATGCATAATACTTTAGCATTGCATCACTAGCCATCTGGTATGAATGTATGTTGAATGCATGTTATATTCACCTGTTTCTTTAACTCGTCAATTTTTTTTCTCAGCAATGAGTTTTCGTCTTCGAGAACAATAGCCCTAGCTTCATTCCTCGCAATAACGGGATAATAGTATCCAGGTGTAACCTGCTGTGTAGTATGCTGGCCGAGTAGTGGTGAGGCTTCGAAATGTACAACAGTTTCACCGGAGACTATTCTTCTTTTGGGTTCAGGTGGACCTATGTAATCACCCTGATGAGGCGATGCATTGTACCCGTTGTTCTGCACCACTGGGTGCTGATCCTCTATTTTCCAGTGATAACTGGAAATAATAACGATTCGATGATTCTCCAGTACCTAACAGATCCTTTTATCTATCATAATTCAGAGTTTCTCCCAGCAATGGACATGAATATGACGAGAGGAACCTGCTCAGCCCATATTATGCAATAGCTTGTCTATTTATGCGCGGAAAGAATGATTACGCGTATCACTCTGAAGAAAATTAATGCGGAGTATTAATTATAAAAAATTAATTATAAAGACTCTTGGGAATCGACACCTCAATGACACTCCATACATGTTGTTGTCTTATATGAGATCGATTTAATAATCTCGTGTGAGTATTTAGATAAATGAAAAACCTTTTATTCGAAAAATATTGAAAATATATTGAAAATATATTGAAAATATATTAAAATTTTGATACTCACTTTCTGTCCTCTTCAAATCGCCTATTGTCACCACCACCGTTGATATTATAATTATGCTGAGGTCTTGGTTGACTGATATGAGGCGATGGAATATGATTGTGCTGAGGTTCCTCTTTCTTATGATGCCGAAATTTACAATTTACCCTTTGGCAACTTCCCTTTATGAAGTCCTTACACACTGGTAATTCTGTCTTATCGGAATTATTTTTTAATCGATTTACAATATGAGGCGGCAATTCTCCTGTTACTCTAAAATGTTTTTCTTCATTCTCAGTGCAGTGAATGAATTTGCAACCGAGCCAATTACATATACCATTTTGAAAATCGTGACAGAATGTGTATTCTTCTATGGGATCATCTTCGGATCTTTCGTGCAAGTATTTACAACGCTTTCCACGATGACAAACATTCCGAAGAAAATCTCGGCAAATCCGTTTTGGCGATGATTCAGCGTTCGATGAACCGCCTGCCATTTTATTATTGCCCTCTTCGGCTTTTCTCTTCATCAATGCAGCATTCCAGGTACTTTTTCTTTCAAATTTGAAATTTTTTAATTTCAGTTCATTTCTCCTTGGTAACAGCCCCGTTAGAATTAATTCTGTAACATCCATGAAACTAGTAAATAGAGTGAATCAAATGTCCAGAAAACAATTTCTGTCAATGAGAAAAAAAAACTCTCAGACACCAACGACAAATGCCCGGCAGTTTATCCGATAAATGTTTTCTCGGTTGTTGATTAGGTGACAGGAGGTCGCAGACAGTATTGAATTCATGAGGTGAATAAAGATTGCAGTCAGTTAAGTAACATAATATATTTGTGTGAGATCATGACTGTATTGAATCAGCGGTTTATTAAGTGGCAGGAAGCCAAGGAGCAAGGATGAGAATGTGTATGTCGACGGAAGCATGAGATGAGCATGAAATGAGCATGAGATGATTATTCAAGTGATAAATAAAATTTTTAATCCCAGTTGAATTTTAATTATGCTTCTGTGCATTCATCAACTCTAAACATTATCTTCAATAATGTAATAATACCTCATTTTCGATTGAATTATCTACGAAAATATTGCACGATGAAGAATACGCGAAATTAATTCCTTGCACAATAAAAATCAAGATTTGACAGAAATAAAAATCAAGATTTGTCAGGGAACGTGATGAATGGAAATATGACAAACACTTGCTGCACCACAAAATTGTAATCAATTTACTATAATAATTACCGCCTTATGATATCATCATAACGAAAAATAAAAAAAATTATGGTACGTATGTACGATGAGTACCTAAAAATCCATGGGAGTAATTAAAATAACGAATTAAGAATGAACATGGGAAAATCTTGCGATAAAAAAAATTACAATCATCAATATACAACCAATGACTTGATTCAAAATGGTAATGGAAATGACTTGTCAGTCATTTTAATTTGACATGATAAAAATTTGCCGTAATATGCCAATAATTTTTTAGTCTGATAAATTTTAAAACGTAACGTCATTTCATACGAGGAATTTTCTTCTGCCTCAAGTAAATTATTTCCTACGGCTATTTTTAATTCACGCTGACAAGGAAGAAAAAGTATGACGCATGAGCCAGAATGAATTTGAACTTTAAGACGATTCCAATGAACACCTACATGTTGCAAAAGAGAAAAAAAGATTTTTGTATTTTTTATTTAGTATTTATTTTTCATTTCTTTCTGTTTCTATAGTGACTGTGTTACATGAATATGTCATCTCAACAACGGTATTTACATGATTTCATATGGTAATTTAATTTATGATTTTTTTGTGTCGATTTTGCAAAGGTTTGTAACCTTTAGCAAATGGATTCTTCAATGGTTTGTTCCTTTCGAGCATTTCCTTTTTAATTTTTTGTTTCGCATTTCACATTCTCTCTTATCTAACTTCGTGTCACGATAACGTGTTAATAAATACATTGACCTCGAAAAATGGCACTATGTAAACAAATCGATTATTAAGAAAATACGATAATTCATGACTCTATATATTCATATTGGCGTGTATTTGTTTTATAATTAAATTCATTAATTTTTATATTCTTCGATTAAGATTTTTTTTTGTATAAAAAAGAAGCGATAGAAAAACAGTGAAGAAAGAAATACAATAGGCCGTTGAGTTTATCCGATTGGCCATTGAATAATAATTAACAATTTTAGAATTAAAAACATTTTTATTATAATGACGTTCTGTGAATTTTTAAATATTCATTTAATGGCAGAGTAGCAGATGGTCTCATTCAACAATAAAAAAAAAATTGTGAATCCACCGTTTTTGGGGAATTTTTTTAGCGTAATTCTCAATGGATTTATAATGACTTAAGCGTACTCAGAAACGGATGAATTTTATCAGAAATTCATTAATGAAACATTAACACTGGATAAAAAATTAAATTTATATGGGGTTTGTAATATTGCAAAACAACACAAATATACATATGCAATTGACCACTTCATAATACAAAATGAAGGAAAACTAATTAGTGGTCAACAGTGGTTCATTCATGGATGAGAAAATAGGTCGCATTGAAATGCTCCTTATTGTTCAACTGAAATAACATCATGTAAGAAGGATAATAAAGATATGATTGAACATTGGCAGTTCATTGAGTTTTTTCTCCAAACCGTCGTATTGTCTACTCTCAAGTGCGCTATCGTTTTCACATTCTAAAAACTTAAGCTCTCAATATATTTATCATACTAATTTCCCAATCGACGTTATACGGCAAGGGTATTATATACAATTTACAATTGAACTCCGAACCCATTTTCCCTTCGTTAATGTTTAAATATATATATATACGTAAATATGTAAAGAGAAAAAAACAATAAGGATGAAACCCTAATTTCATCACTATCTTCAGATCCACAATAAAACCTGGATAGATGGTCATCCTTTACAGCGATTTTTCACTCGTTATTTACATGGGTTATTTAAATAGTCGTGTCAATTAGAACATTTTCTCAAGTAACATCCAAACGAAGGCAACGGCAACAAGTGCAAAATATTGAATTGGTACACTGTAGCTCGCATTCAATAAATCACCACAATGTGTAGTGAATGTCTTCAACTGTTTTGTCAGTTCCGACTTCTCAATGTTTGAGACTATGAATTTTTCTTTGAGAATAACAAGCTCCTCGTTGACCTCCTGCATCCTCGAGTTTTCGTTCTTGATGCGGTAATAAAGCTCTTTGAGTTTTTCCATGACTTGTTCGTTTGGCTCTCGAATCAGCCAGTCACGAAGTTCACTCAACTCGCAATTGACAACATGCTGAGCTTCCAAATCATCATCACCTTTTAAAGACTCTAGTGTCGCAATGAACGTCTGGAGAATATGATCACGAGTATGATTACACTGAGAAAAGCTATCACTCTTGCTCAG
>NW_011887797.1:705301-786573 GCF_000806365.1 Fopius arisanus | reverse complement strand
GAATTGATGATTATTTTTTCATTAGAATCAATTTCCTGTAATTTATTATGATTGTCCTCACTCACAGCCAAATTTTCAAGGTCATCAATATTTTCCGAATCAGCAATCATCTCGTTCAATGTATCCAGTATTGCATTAATAGCTTCCACTGGATTCAGCCCGTCTTTTGAGTCTTCTGATAATTTGGAGTTCATATCCTGGAGTGTTTGCATATAATTTCGAAGGCTAGTTATTTCTTTGTGAATTTTAACAGAGTCTGAACGATTCTCGTTGAGCTTTTGCCGAAGAAAATTACCAATTTTTGTTTGACGCATTACTTTCTCTATGAGGTCTTGTTTTTCTTGTGCAGCTGAGAGTACCATTTCTGTTGATGTTTGCTCCTTATCAACTAGTTTGGCCTCTAATTGTGCGAGATTCATCTCAGCTGTACTGTACTTTAATGCTAATTCTTGCAATTCAATTTGAGCATGTTTTGATATTTCGTGGAGACTCTGACATTCCTCTTCTGTCTCATTGAGACGACTCTCAAGGGCAATTAATTTCTGAGTGACTTCTAATTTTTCCTGATGTACTTTTTGCAATGCATCCTTGGCAGCAATTTGATACTGAGATTTTTGCTCCTCGAGCTTGATGAGCTCTGTTCTGATTTTGTCCTCGGTGAAATTCTTCGAGTAAGCAAGGAGCTGGCTCTCGATGGTTTTCACGTGAGTTAATAGTCGATCCTCATCAATTAAAGCCTTCCATGACTGTGTCGCTGCTTTTCTCGTATTTTCCACCAACTTCTGAAGATATGCTAGTTTAGAATGAAGCACTTGCTCACGCCTACTAGCCGCCCGGATATATTGATCCAATTTATAGAGATCCTCCAGGGTAACATCTCCGTCTGGATTGGTACCATACATTGTTCTCGAAGCTTTAGCCTCTTTTCCATCAGGAAGAAATAGTTTGAGGGTGGCAATTATGCAGCCGTGGGTGACTTTCCTCGTACTTTCCATGACATCCACACCAAATTGAACGATATCACCTGAAGAAACTTCAGTGGCTTTTGATTGTAAACCAGTGGAACTGAGACGCTGATTATTAACGAATGTTCCATTGCTACTTCGAGTATCTTGCAAATAAAATTTTCCAGCATTGTACCACAGTAATGCATGATTACGCGATAATACTTTGCAATCAAAAATTGCATTATCTGGTGATGCACGTGTACGTGCCACTGATCTACCTATTTTAACTGGCAGATCGAGCACAAGTGTTCTATCTTCGAATGCATGAGAATTATCACGGCATATTAGCATACCTTTGGCGGTCATCTTGTTTGTTTCACTCTCTGTACTCATGTTGTTATCGTTTTCATTCGTGAAATTGGCATTTTGCACCCAGCCACTGCTTGCCACAACCATAGCCACAGGAATTTTTTCCGATTTTATTGAATAAGTCTCTTGATATTCCTTATTAGTGGAAAAGCTCTGTCCTATTGCAAAGTCCATGTGTAGTATACGAACAATTGCCCACACAACTAACTAATGCACTTGGAATTTAACCACCTCAATTATTCATTTATTTTTTTTCTCAGGACAACGTGAGAAAAATGAAACGTCCAATGAGGTACATGGGGTGGTTCTGTTGGTTAGCATGTTCCTATAATGATGCAGGTTAATTGAAACGTCTTATCAATGAATCATCATATTATAATCATCATAATAATCTTCATTCTGAGCATCCACTTCCAGATCTAGTTGACTGTTCTATTTTTCTCGGAACTCTTTCCAACTGCCCCAAAATCACCCTCTACTGTCAGATGTACTTTTTTTTGTTTTACATGGAGAGAATTGTCTCGCGAGTTTATGATAATTCTTTCAGAGTATTTTAATGAGAGCACTTTTTATTCCTTTAGACGTGAGTTTTCTATTTTGGCTGATGGCTTCCTATATGAATTCCAATGAGATCACCGAGAGAACGGAGAGAATCCAACACGAACCAGGCAGTTTCCTCCTGACAATTCTCCCACAAATGAGTTATGCCACTTTTTCCACTCCTTCAGTTCTAACTTCACGCACACAACACCGATCTTCAGCTCTCGTCGTGGCAATGACACAATGGCCAGTTCACTATACGCAAAACATCTTTTTTAAACGTTTTTCATTTTTTTTTCTCTCCCATAGTTGTCCATTTGATTGTGTCTCGCATGGGAGTACAGTAAGGCAGACGATGCAGACTGCTCCTCGGGCCAAATGACTTGTTCTCTCCTCTCTCTCACTGCTTTCTTGTTCGATGTTACTTTTTTTTTTTATTCTTTTGCCACTTTTTTTTTTATGATGGATGGAATCCTACTTTAGGAGCCGCAACCAGCAACCGTGTGTACTGTTTCGATTTCACTGTTCCAACTTGTTGGCAAGCTCTGCCAACTGCGGTCAACAAGTTCCGCGTTCCACACGATACCTATCGATCCGTAACGAACACACCCGAGAACAGGCGTGCAAATTATTTTTTTTTCATCTCTCTATTATTCAAAACCTTTCAAATTCATCTTTCATATTTTTTGAAAATACATATTTAAAAACGTCCCTCTATAGTCAGCATAACATTCCGGCATTAAAATTGATTGTCATTTTCATCGTTCGTTAAAATAACACGATGATGGATCAGATGGTGCTTTTGAGAAAATTTATAATGGACCAATTCTCCATAATATATATACAATAATATGGTCTCGTAAAAACCTTAATCAAATTGAATTATCCACGTTTTTTGTATTTAAAAATATTTTTACGTATTGTTTGTCATAAAGATTGTACAATGTACAGTGTATGTTTATATTAAAGAAGAAGTAATTTTAAATGAAAATAGTAGTTTGAACTTTTGATGTGATATTCATAGGGACAGGTGAATGTTTTCGAGACAGTTGATATATGCGTAGAACCATAGAAACATAACCTATCAATGCAAAACACACGTCTGCGTTGATTCTGTGAAACCAAATGGAAAAATACTGACATTTTACCAAACAGTGAAAATTACACGCAAGTTGTATTGAATCGGAATAAAGGTGCTATTGCCCTTCACCCTTTATAGCCAGATAAATCCCGTATGCAAATAGTATTATAGCATATTTACAAGCAAACAAAATGTCAGACGACGATGATTATATGTCAGATAAGTTTCTCGTTGAAACAGAGAAATGCACTCCTCCGAGTTTAGTATTCAAAAAATCTGAGCAACGTGAAATAGAGCTTTTAAAGAGGAAAGTAGCTGCTGAGGAAAAGATGAGAGAGAAAAATAAATCAGCCAAGGCAATTGAACAAGAAAGAAGAGAGGAAGGTTTAGCGTCAGCTATAGCTAGTAGTAACAAAGGTAAACATATACTGACTATTAAGTAAACATTACTAAAAATATTCCTTATTTCTCGTTATGTCTGCTATAAAACCATTTAATGCGTTTCAGGGTTCAAAATGTTAATGAAAATGGGTTATAAACCTGGTCAAGGTATAGGGAAAACTGAATCTGGTCGTACAGAGCCCATTCCAGTTGATCTTAAAACAAATCGTCTGGGTCTGGGAAAATCGGAGAAAAGAAAATCCACAAAATCCATCAATCCAACAGCTAAACTGGAAACACTGAAAACTGAAGATTTTCGTAACAGAATATCGACGAAAAAGAGCGAACAATTAACAGTAGGTGATTTGTTGAAAAGTCAAAAGGTCTGTGAAGTACTCGACGTTAAAGAAAATTTAAGTGAACCAAAGGAAACTTGGTTTTGGCCAGAAGTTAAGAAAGAAAACAAAAGCGATGAGGAGGTGGAAGCAGAGGAAGATGATGAAGAACCTGAAGAGACAGTACTTCTCACAAGTGAAAAATTAGAAATCATTACCAAATATCTGCGGGATAAATATTTTTACTGCATTTGGTGTGGTGCGACTTATGGTAATGATGAGGACTTGAAGGATAATTGTCCTGGGAGTACACGTGACAGTCATTGAAGTATTTTATTTCCAGCACTTGAAACCAATTGATTAATTTTTTTTGTAATAAATAAAAGAATTCCATTTTATGTTTAGAATCGATACTATTTAAATATGAAAATATATAGAAAACACAGAAACAGGGGACTAAAGATACTGAGAATTTTACTACGAAACAAGAATAAAAGGTTTGGAGCCGATGTTCATGGGGATGTGTGGGATGAGGTGAGAGAAGTGGGAAAAGTACTTGTAGTTAAAGCTATTAACTCTTGGCAGGAGTTCTCGTACCTCCTGAAGATTTTTCGAGATGTGAAGGGCTCGTATAAAAGGCAAAGTGCAGTATTTCCCACTTTCATTCTTATATTAGCTCTGGCTAGTTGTTTTATTGTGAGAGATGAACAACAGAATGCTTAGAATTTTTATATATTCGATTATTGGAACTGAGATGATTTCGGGCACTCTTATCAGTCAAAAAATTGATGACACCTGTGAAACCCTCACGTCAGATATCCATATAACAAAAGGTAGTTGTGCTCATATAATTCGTGTTTCCATGGTACGAAAATTGAAACACATATTGAAAAAAAATGAAAGATCTCTTAATGATTGTTGATTCAACCATTCTTTACAGAAGAATTTGATGAAGGTGGAATTTTACTCAGAACTTGTTCCGACGATTTATCTGTTACAAAATGCGAAGGCTTTTGCAACTCTCAAGTACAACCTAGCATTATGACAGCAACAGGATTTTTGAAGGTAGTTTGAAAAAAATTATAATAAATTCTCGATATCTATAATGGACTCGTGAACAAATTTTCGTTCACTCAGGATTGTTATTGCTGCCGAGAGAGTTATCTCAAAGAGAGAAATGTCATATTACACGACTGCTACAGTCCAGATGGAATAAAGTTAGTAGAACCAACGACTGCAACGATGGAGATAAAACTACGAGAACCCGCCGACTGCAAATGTTTCAAATGTGGAGATTTCTCCAGATAAATTCTCATTTCAAAAAGAATAAATATTAAATAAATTGTAAATCAGATGGAAAATGTACTAAAATATCTTGTCATTTGGTAGATGAAATAAAATTAAAAATATATGAAGCAAAATCAAAATTGTCAATTTCTACACAAAATGATTTGATTTTTTTAGCGCGTTATTTAAACAACCGATTTATATTGATTGAAGTAAATTACTGAGCGAAAGAATGAACAATTTCTATATAAATCCTGATCATGAATTAAAAGCCTGATTCTACAATGATTGTCAAAAAAGTACAAACATTGAATCTCTTACAGCTCGTACACGCCATCAAAACTTTTCTAATCTCAACCCTTCATAACCCTTTACTTTTAATAATATTTATCAGTCATTTTCGTCACTTTCTATACGATGTTGCGCGCTCACCAATGGTTAATTGCTATTAAAAAATCCATACCGAATAATTATCGAATTATTGGACTATTGAATTGATCTAGCGTGGTTAATTAAGACATTACCGAAATTATTGAAAAATGCAAAGCAGGAAGAATAGAGAAGAATAGAAAAGAATAGAGTTGACTTTTACAGTTCGTACAAGTAATGCCACTCTTTTTTCTCCCCTGGGTTTCTTGTCTCGTAAATGGAGCTCACCCCTGGGTATAAAAGTGACCAGCATCTAAGATTCTTAGCACAGTATCCATTTTGCTGATACTCGAAAAATGTATCAGAAGAGCTGGTCAACATTCCATCTTGGTAAATAGGATGAAGCCACTCGTGAATAAAACAATTGAATTTTTTTTTCAAGCATAATGCAATACACCTTGAACTGCATTATGAGCAAGTCTCATTCAAGGATTTCACTTAGAAGATGGATAGTTGTTGTAATCAACCGATTAATTATAGATTCAATCACTATCTGCAATAATGTCTACTTTCTTAATTTACTGTTATATTGTATTTGGATATTTTGAAATCGTATAATTTTATTGGGCACTTACAAATTAGTGGTCTTTACTGCACTTCACTGGTGCTTGCAATGGGAAGTTGAGGCTCTCGTTGGTGTTGATGAATGCAAGATGACTAAGATGTTACACGTACTCAAGGCTGACGGATGTCTTCCGAAACGAATCCCCAGTTTCATCTGCCATGGACGTTGCAGCAGCTACATACAGGTAAAATATTTATTTAAAAATGAGACTACACACACATGGACAATTGTCCATAAAGAATTATAAGCTACGTAAATGAATAATTCACAAGTAACTAGCACAAGTAAGCCATATGAATAAATATAAATAGTATAAAAAGGTATATCGAATAAACACTATAGAAATAATAAAAAATACAATTCTACTTCTTAAAAATATAAAATTAACCACTTGACTGAAACAATGTTGCCAATATATTGAAAAAGACTTTTATTATTAAAAAACGATGTATAATCAATTATATACACGCAGAAATGAATGCAAAAATTAATGTGAAAAATCTCATTGATGATACTTAATAATAAGGAATCTATTGTGTATTGTTTTCATTGGCAGAGGAGAATCTAAACAGAGAAAATAAAGGCATGAGAAAGTGGCGGAGAATATTGGCAATTACCTGGATGACTAATGAAAGGAGGAGCAAAACAAAATGTGGCAAAATAAAATTATGAGGTTCTAGTAGAAAAAAAATAATACACTTTATTTTGAAGGTTTCTGGCTCGAGAATGTGGCAAATGGAGAGAAGCTGCATGTGCTGTCAGGAGAGCGGCGAACGTGAGGCAACGGTTTCTCTTTTCTGTCCCAAAGAAAAACGCAAGTTTCGAAAAGTAATGTTGTTTATTTATATTAATCCTCAATATAACGGCACCTCAATGTTTATTATATTATTTTTAAATTAAACTACGAAACTTGTAGTAAGCTGTATTTTAAAGTCACTCCAGAACAAACTGACACCACGGGATTGGAACTGCCATGTTGTTTTCGTTTTCGCTCTCGATTTGATTTAAGGGAATGCGGAATATGAACCGTTTCTTATTTTAGGAATGTAAAAATAAGCGGTAAAATGAATGTTTTAACAGTATAGTGAGATAAAATGAATTTCGGATTGTAAATAACTCGAATAATTGAGTTCAATTTTTCAATTTTATTTTAATTTCGAAGTGCTACGAAAAACTTAAAAATGGAATCCAGTTAAATGCTAGTGTTTGTCATATAGTTCAGAGATTTTGTTAAAAAACGATTGATTCTCATTATTGATTTGCTTATGCTGTAATAAAGTGAGGTTTTTCCTTTTGAATTAGATAACAACGAAGGCACCACTGGAATGCATGTGTCGTCCATGCACTGGTATCGAAGAATATTCAGTAATACCTCAAGAAATCGCAGGTTTTGCTGAAGAAGGACCCCTGACCAGTTCAGCACATTTTAGAAGATCTTCTGTGCTTTAATAAAAAAATACAACGTATAGTTATTGAATAATCGACCAACACCAATACTCAGTACGAAAAATTCCGGATTCGAGCAAATGATAAATGAAAGAAATTGTCATTTTCATAAATTATTTCGCGTAACTTAGCACCTTCTTTATTTTTTTTTTTCATACATAACATAAGATGAAATGAGAATTACCTGTTAATGAATCATAAACTTCAGGAAATAAGAAACGTTAATATTTTGAGCATGAAAATAGAAGAGTTGAAAAAATATAATTTCCATTTGACTATCCACTGAACAAGGTTTCCAAATGAATGAAGAAAATATATCCCTTTTATCCTCTGGCATGGAGTTATTTTTTTTTATTCTTTATTATAGATATGATTTAATATAGAAGGTGTATGTGTTTGCATGTTTATAGTGTATTATTTCTGAATTCTTAGCGTTCAATTTTTCATTTATTTATATTCATACCCATATACATATACATATAGGCAATTACAAATATGTATATATATAAATATATATATATATGTGTAATTCATTTATTGACCGATGAATAAAAAAGTAGTGTGAAAATATGCAACGGATCTTTTCACGATTCCTCTTGGCCCCTCAAGAGTTAATTGCACATTTAACACTACCCATTTGTTCATCAAATGACATCATCATCACCTTAACTTTTTCTTTACTATGTAGCTATGTTTATTTACAATATTATAACATCCTCTTGTTTTTTTTTTGTCAGAGTTAGGTATCATCCCTCACACCCTCGAACTTCCATCCCATTCAATTTTTCGCTCCTGCATTTTTTTTTCATTTTAATAATTATTATTCTATACCTTTATTCAACAACTTCAGTACTCTCGTATAAATTATACTAGAATTGTATAATATATTTATTTATAATTTTATTATTAATTATTTATTTATTCATTATCTAATTCGTGCACCACTTTGAGGGGGTCTTGACAAAATAATCGACAAAATAACGGAGTGGGTGTTTGTATGGAACGTCTTTGAGAATCAGATCATGGGATGAAAATGATAGATTCATTTGAGTACAACAAAAGATGGTTTTGAGGAAAAAAAGAGCATGTAGATCACCCCATGGATTGAAATGCTTACATTTGCTCGAGTAATATGTCGTATTTTCAGGGGTAGGAGGCAAAATTATATTAAATTCACATCATCGTTCGCTCATTATTTTTTTTAATTATTTTCCTCTTATGTTCGTAGTTTAACGGAGTGTAAAAAATGAACGTACAATGTTCAGCTGTCCGTGTCTATGCGCGGTCATTTTCTGTTGATTCACCTATCTTTTACACTCTAATAAAAAATTACAGAGACAAAAAAGACTCGAGACACGGATCCTGCGAACACTTACAGCGATGATTTATTTTATTTTATATTTCAAAATCATTTTGTCGCACTTTTGAAGATTTTCATACATTATCGTTCGTCCATTGAGTGAGTAACTACAGTATGGCGATTCCATCCAGTGAATCTATAAATTTACTTGCAAAAGTTGGTGATGCGACTCAATTCATTTATGTACATGCAAAATAAAAAATGATCATTTATGTACCTAGGCGTCTTATTTATCTGTAACCGTTGTTTGATCATTCATTTTTCGGAATTCATACCTCAATGAATAACTTCTCATCAATACGCCAAAAGGGAATCTATAAGAGAAATGGGGCGAAAGAATCAAATGATTTTCAGTAATAACGAGAAAATGTTTCATGTTGGGGAATATCGAGTTGAGACAACTGATTCCGCCAAAAAATTTTCTCGCCTTTCCACTTGATTGAAAATCTTCATGTCATCGCCCCGACCAGCCGGGCGTCGATCAATATGACGATAACTTCTCATTGGATATCCACCCACGATCACGACACGATTATTCTGTGTCTATTTTTCTCTATCTACTCCTCCCAATTTGTTGGCTAAAGTAATTCCATCGAAAAATCATAATAGATTGTATTCCCTTTCCTCACCAATAATATACTATCTACAATAATTATACGTGCAGGCGAGTACTCGCCGTGCCGTCCATGTATTCATCTCAGTTATCCTTCATTTGCATTGACAAATTAATCATGTGGTTTTTCCGGACCTCCATGCAATGTCAGTCGGTCTAAAAAAAACTCATCCGAGTCTCGACGTACACAATATATATCATATATATTCCTCATTCAAACGGTAGTCACAAGTTCACGTTCATAAAAAAAACTCACATGAGCAAACGTCCAAACATTCGTTTCCATTCCGTTCATACAGTTCACTTTCCTAATTAATCCTATTGTTTTTTTTTTCTTTATAAATAATTAGGGCTGTTTTGAAAAATAGTAACGTTTCGTTAAAGCACATTATTTTCAGTGTTCCGTAATGATGCTGTGGATCACCTCTTAATCAAGTTATTAGAACAATTGTTGTTTTTTTACTCTCAATTTTTTTTGCTGGCTCAGTCAAAGTTTGCTCACTTAAGAAAGTAATGTTGGACTGACTGATTTCACTTTTTGGAGAAGAACCGTCACAATATCGTCTATTTTTTTTTTATCAATGTACTCATTATAAATCGTTCTTTATTTTTATTATTGTTGCTATTGTTATCAATGATTGACCGTGCAAAAAAGCGTAGAGCTTTTATCAATGCGTCGTTACGTCTTCATTTTACATGAGCACAAATACGAAAGAATAATATATTTCGAATAAATCATGTACGTATTCCGTATGAAATTTTTCATCTTCATTTTTATGTTGCATCGTGTTTGTTTTTCACTCAATTTCAAATGATTCTTTAATGAATAGATAATAGATAATAATAGATAATAGATAATAATAATAATAATAATAATAATTGTAATAATGATAATAATGATAATAATAATAATCTTGCATACTTTTCCATCAATTAATTAATTAAATATTTATAATCATTATGTATAGCGTATCTCAAATACGACAATTGTTTTCATAGTTACTCTCTCTATTTCTCTCTCGCTCACATTCCGTTTTTATTCCTTCAATTTCTTTATTATAATAATAACTCAATTTCGTTCATTCTAACCCGTCTAAATCTTCATGTTTGCCTCGTCCTAGACTATAATACAGACAGCCTCGCATAAATCCCCACTTGTCACAATATTATTCATATTTGAATGGTTCACTTAATAATTTAATGTTGAAAAGTTTTCATTTGAAAACATTCCCAGCAATTTGGCCTCACATTTGTTGGTAATGAAGAGAAACATTTTTCGTTATATATTTTTTTTTTCATTATAATGTGTACGAAGTGTTTTTTCTAAAAAATATAAAGTTTTTTTTTGTTTTTGTTTTTTTTTTATTTTAGCACGGGTTCTCTTGAAGACACGAGTCGAGGAGACGAGTTGAGCATTTTCGTCAATGTCACAATGAATGCAACAACGAAAGAATAACCGGCGTCTATAACTCAGGTGTTTACAACCGATTGTTGGGGATGGAAAAAACGTGGAGTGACTCTTGACTCGTCCCTGCGTTTTTTTTCATTTCTTTTTATTCCATCAATTGATCATCATTTATTGGAGCTACCAAGTGTTGATGTGTTGATGTGCTCTCATGCCTCCTCACTGGACTCATCGAGATTTTCCTTAAGGTTAACGAAGAATGATGTGAGGGCTTTAACAACCACTGCATGGCCCATCATCTCGACTGGGTCTGTGCATTGTTGCCACGAGAGGAAGGCATCGTCGGAGATTATACTACCTTCATATAAGGCGTCGATTACATTACCTAAAACTCCTGAAATTGAAAAAAAAACAAAAATTGGCGATTTAGTAAGATATTAATAATGATAAATTGTAGGTGGCAATGACAATGACCATAGAATAAAAAAAAATTGTAATGAGTGTACCTTGGGGATGCTCCAATTTGTGAACGTAGGCTTGAACAGCGAATAAACACTGGAGCTCGAGGTGTGGCTCTGTGTCCACGAAGCGAGTTATTAAAGGTAGTAAACTCTTAAAAGTTTCACTATTAAGTTTCCAGGATGCCGCGGTGGTTGCAGTAGCAGGTATTATTTCCATAGAAACCTCTAGAATAGCTGTCACCAGGATTCGTATAAATTGTGGCTGTTTGGACCTTCCACCAACATTCGCCAAAATCCAACTGGTAATGTTGTCAAAATGGCTGCCGCGCATTAAGTTAACCAATTGATCATGAATTTGATCGAGCGTTAAACCAGCACCAGAACATTTTTCAGTACCAATACAGTCAGACGTAAGAAATTCAAGCTTATATTTCTCAACAATATCGTCTGGATTTTCAAGTGATGGATCAACGAGGTCATTCCATCGCAGTCCACTTTGGTCCCATTTATCAGCTACTACTTTGGGTCCTAAATCCTTAGCAAGCTTGCTCAACAGCTCACCTACTAGTTTCCCACAGCTACCCATAGATTTGAGCACCACCGTAGTCTTTTTCAGCTCTTCCAGCGAATGGGCGCCAAGGTAAATCATTTCCGCTGTGGATATGCATTTATTTCATCAATTACTTGTATCATCACTAATTACTCACTTTATTCTACTATTTATTCATATTTTCAGGCCTGTTGAGCTTTTACAAACCGTCATGGTTGATACGGTGTAAGAATAATTTACATCATTTTGTGTTCATTTTGAAAATAATAACAATTTGTAAAAATAAAGAGTGTTGATAAATTCATCTTATTCATTACTTACATAGAACTTCCGCAAAATACGTCCAGCATCTGGGAATATCAATGACTAGGTCGTCGGCTGCTTCCAAATATTTCTCATATCTGTGGTGTTAGAGAAAATTCTTTTACAAACATGAAATATATCTGATGCATTGTATTTTTTTTTAATAAAAAACTCAGTATCCTTTTGGCTATACAACACAAAAATACTCTTGTATCTTTTCTCTAGTTATCAATATTATCATCATTCAGTTCAATCAATGCTTTGTTTGAAATAGAAATCATCTCAATATCATGTACTTACTCAGATTGGAATAGCGACAGGGGAATCGTATTATTATTTATCATGTGAGCATAAAGGCCTGAAAATCGCTGTCTAAACGGAGCAGGTTTTTCCAATATTGAATTCAATGTCTCTCGTATAAAGAATGGATAAGTGGAATTGTCAAAATGCTCTTTCATTATTTTAACAGCACCCTGTAACAAAAAATAAATATGAAATAATCAATTGGGTCAATTGGTCAATTGGGCATTATAAATATTACTATTTAAAATATGAAATGTCCACTTTCTAGTCTATTTGTCGATATTAAATAATTTTCAAACAGAAAATTTGATCAGCAAAGGGAGACGAGAAATGAGGTATTGCATAGTATAGCACACCAATGACTCAAGCATCTCCTTGAGTAATCAGAGATGGATCTAAGGAGCGTGCATGTTCAAAGAAAGTTTATTGATTCGCTGGATTTAATGAACAAACCAATGAATGGAATTTTCTATTTTTAAAATTATTGGAAAATTAAACACAATATTTACCGCAATGAATGCATCGGTCTGGGGGCCATTGCACTTATCCAGGACAGACCTGATGATTGTTTTCAATTGTTCCTCAGTTTGGGGAGGCTTGCTAACTGGATTACTAGGCATTGCTATTGAGGCAGGTATTTTATATTTCATTGATGACGTAGGCATTGAAACACTTTGACTACGAGCTGCCTCCGGAAGTGAACCCTCACGACTCGATGACATGCTACTGCTGCTATTCATGTGACCACCATTTCTTGAACCTCGACCTTCTGAAAATTCAAATAATTCAATAAATTATCTGAATATAAAGGAAAACATGAAATTGATTCATGAATGTCAATGTCAGAATCCTTTTGGCTAAACAACAGTAAGCTCTCAATCTTTGAGGCTTTTCAAATTATCGAAAAATTATCATCATTTTATTTATAAAAATGCAATGAACAAAAATTTTTGTCTTTTAACTCACCCCATGCTTTGTATTGATCGGCTCTGCCATATTCTCTTGCACCGGTCGATCTCGACCTGTTGTAAAAAAAATATTATCAATAATAAAGTATATGTAACAGATCGTGATAATGATGTATGTTTATTTAATAATTTCAGCACAACAGAATAATCATAGAAGTTTTAGAAGATTCAGAAACTCTAGTCTGAAAAAAATTGTGTCATCATAAAATTTTAATTTTTATTATAATAGGCTAATAGGCTTCCTATTAGGGAAATGAGTAAGAAAATTCTGTAAAAACTAACCCTGGTAATTGAGGTGTCACTCTTTGCTTGTCCTGCTCCAAATCCTCAAGAGGAGCATACTTATTAGTTCCGAGTGTATTTGGTTTAGCAGCCGCTGCAGATCCACCAAAAATATATGCGGTTCTACTGCCCAATTTGGTTTCTTCAAGTGGAAGTGACTTGGCATTCAATTTTGATACTTCCACCGCATATGGCTGCCTACTAGTTTTTCCAAATGGAGCGACAATCCATCCATCGTCATATCCAGCACTACCTCCGCCAACACCGCCAACACCACCAACACCACTACCACCTCCACCTGTTAAATACATAATATCAAGAAAAACATTTTAATAATATTTCATAATGAATCCAGATATATGTAATTTTTCTATTTTCAGAATTATCAGAATTAGAAAAAAAAGAAAATCACAGTGCATCAGAAACTCCAGTCTGGCATGACATAAATATCATCATAAAATTGAATAAAGAACGCTAATAAGATCGAGAAACTCAATTGATGATTTAAATATGACAAAAACTTACGATTTCTTCTTCTGTCATTATTACGATCATCCCTCCTTGGTGTATTTATAGGTGTACTATTGTTCATTTGAATTTCTAATCTTTCAGACTCGGCCTCCTTTTGAATTTGATCCATAGTCTTGGGATTACTATCATCTCTCCTAGGTATCCATTGACTAGCCCTCAAGTCGATGACATCTTGAATCATGAACCTCACTCGGGAACTGATTTTCTTAGTTGCTCTCTTACTTGATAATTCTGCTAGTTGATTGAAATACCCAGAAAACATAGCAGGTTCACTCTTAGGCTCCAATGTTTTACCAATTGTAGTTAATAATTTACAAAGACACTCGAGGTTCTCCTCGTCAGGTGTTGCGAGAAGATGACTGACACATGTGTGCATAATTTTCGCTATAAGCATGTCCTGTTTATACAGTTCACCAATGAATCGAATATTTCCAACGGATTTCATTCGTAATCTTCTGTCTTCCTCAGAAAGATTGAACTGAAGCTCTTTCTTCTTTTCTGGATCTGCTGTATTCTCAATTTCTAGTACTTTAGCTGCTCTCGATGATTCATCAACCAGATTCTTTTCAAATTCTATTTGACAACGTGTCAGCAACAATTTACGAAAATCAACGTAGATTTCCAAGTTCTTGCCACTTTCATCAACTCTCTTGTCTCCTGTTGACACTTTCATACCACTCAATTCCTTGCACATCAATGCATATGCAACTGAAAAATTGGGCTCATCCACTGCTTTTTCGAATACCAAATCAATAACACCCTGTAGCCTCTCCTGTGTATCAATCTCTAACGCTCTAACTTGATTAACTAGTGTGTTGAATTTCTGTGGTGTCAGTTTATTCAACACGCTCCTTACTTTTTTGTAAAGAATTTGAGATTTAGCCTCATCAGCCGGCAGCATCTCACTCTTCAAGATTGTTGGCTTCCATGCATTCTCAGTCTCTCGTAGTTTTACATCCTCGCGCAACGAAAGCGATAAATGAATCACATTTGGTTTAGACGGTTTCTTACTGCCTTGGTAACTCTTTTTATTCGGAGGAGGTGGCTGAAAAAATTTAATGTCGTCTTATGTCATAAAATTGATTATATAAAATTCAACATTGCGCTTTTTATCAAATAATTGGTTATCAGTCGTGAGATTGTCTTATCAACACAATTCAGTCCACTACTTTCATTAAATAATGAAACATCATTTTGAATTATCATAATTACATAAGAATAAAAAAAAGTTCAAAGATGATAAATTTAAAATGTATATTTACCAGTTTAGCATTGAATGAATATTTGGCAAAGCCAGGGAAGAGAGTTTCGTGTGTCCTATTTCCCTTATACGCACTCAAATCAACGACATTCCTAGTGGGTTGCCTCGTGCTATCCTTGAGAACGACTTCTAAGTCAAGTAAATTTGGGGGCCTAACTTGACTTTTCGGGTCTTCTTGGAGTTTCATGAGGAGATCCCTCCCATATCGTTTCTTTCCAGCAATATTTTTTGGACTCCACTGATCATCTTCATACTGATATTTCAATTGCAGGGGAGCTTTAGATTCAGGCTGATTTGGTGGCTCATTCTCATTCTGCTTATCTGCCATAGGTAGAGTCTTGGTTTCGCTCGGGGCACGAGACAAACCAGAGACTTTGGCATTCTCCTCATTCTTCTGGGCAACAATAGCTTCAACATCACTGACGTCTGTCATGCTAGCATGATCAACCACATCATTGACACATTTATCAGCAATAATCGAGGACTTATTGCTGTCTTCAATCGTTGGAGTTGATTCTTTGCTAGGATCTTTATGGTTTTGAACAATCTTTTCTGATTGCTGAGTCTCAGGAGTTTCTTTCAAAACCTCTGACTTGATGCTCTCCTCTTGGTCAACTTCTATCGTCGGCTCTGGCTCAGAGTCTGGCTTCTCTTCAGGTGTCTCTATTTTACTTTCCGTACTGCAGACAGCCTTCGTTGGCTGATCTTCATGGGGATGCTCCTGCTGATTTTTACCATCAGTTTTCACTGATTGGGGTACTGCGAAGGCATCCATATCTGTACCCTCTTTCTCCGCACCCTTGCGATTGAGATCACGGGCTTTAGGTTTAATCTTACCTCTCTGTTTTTGGTTACCCTTGCCTGAAAACAATCAAACAATTGTCCAGTGATTTTTTTCTAATAGTTTTAATAATTTTAATAACTTTAATAATTTTAATTGTCTTATTCTACGTGTGCGAGTTTTTTTTCTCTTTTTGATATATTTAATCACACAAATGGAATGAGTTTCTAATTTAGGGAATGTCACACGTTTATATTAAGATATTCGAATGGTTGAATAAAAATGCTAAAGCTGAGCTGAAGAAAAAATGAATAAGAAGTTGAAATTAAAAGTGAGTCTACCGGTTCTACCCTTTGAGCGAGAGGATAATTTTAGAACGTCGCCGTTACGGTTTACTTTTTCGCTTTCCTTTTCTCGAAATGTTTAATACATTTAATACATAGGCATATGAATGTTGGAAAATTATTGAGATATGTAAAGGTAATTGAACTGAGTGTGGGACAGGAATTAAATGAAACGGGAATTTAGAGCATTTTTAACAGTTTGACAGGAGTTGACGGATTTTTGAATAATTGTAGAGGTATTTAAAGGATTGTACCTGGATGGGATTTTTGGAATGAATGGGGTCGGAAATGGATGGGTGTACCATGATCTCGTGATCCACGTCGATTCCGGCTTCTCGATCTTGAACCACCGCTGCCATTTTTTGTCCGTTCGCTCATTCTCATAAACCTTGAGCTGCACCGCCGATTCTCTGTTTCACAAAATTATAACGGCTAAAATCGCACCCATTGATTTTCACTTGGATATTGAACTCCCGGTGACTTTACGTCGATTCACTTTAACGATTATTGGTGAAAAATGGGGGAAATAATGATAAAATAATGACAAGACTTGAAATTCTGCAAGTCTCGGGTTTCACGATGCTCGCGGGCAGCTGCACTGATTCAGAATTTATTTATAAAACCATCGGAGCTTTGCCAACGTACATGAAGCTTCACTTTTATAAAAGCAACAATGCCACGGAGACGAGCATTGACACCGAAAACGTTTACAGTTTTATCATTTTATTAATATAATTGACTGATTGTGGAAAGAACTGTGAAAATTTTGAAAACACTCGGAAATTCGACATTACAAATTCAATATTCATGTGCGGAGATATAAAAATAGAAAAATTCCAGTTCAATTGTCGCCAGTCTGGTAATTGTAAATAATAAATAGCAGAGAAATGTTGGAGAATTGAAACTGAAAGGGATGAAAATTTGTCGACGGTGATATCGAGGCGACTTTCACGTATCTATTTTAGCTTACAAACTGGCGCAAACCGACGAGCAACGGACATACAATATCTTAAATTAGTTTCAACTGAGTATATGAGTGTCGTCTTGAGGAGCACGCGCACACGGTGATTATCGTATGATCGCTCTAACCTAGCCGACGGAGAAGCTTTGCCGGTGTCGCTTCTCAATATCCTGCCACTCATTATTCCCTTAATTTTCATTTTATTTAGATAACATTTCCCATAAGATGCAAATTTACTGTGTCGATGGATTGAGCGCAATTGGTCATCTAGTTGGCACATGGCATGTGCCACGTGACACGTTATTTCATGCATGAAACGAAGGTTCAATCACATTTTATAAACCGGCTCGAGGCAGCACTTTCTAAACAAAAGCTCTCCTATTCCATCAAATTTCATGTTTTTCTTTCTAAAATAGAGATGAAAAATATAATAATATAAAATGAAAATTAATAAACCAGGTTCGTTATTTTCTATGTGAATTTTTCACGATTAACGTCCTTAATCTATCCTTTTTGTCTACGATTATTAATCGATAACTGGGTTTTATGGAAAAATAACTTTTGGTTAATTTTTAGAACGAAAAGTTGAGCTTTTGACCGTTAACATTTATTGTTCAGGAAGGTGTGGCATGCAGGGAGAAAAATCAAAAATAAAGAAAATCACGTAAAACCATTTAACTTTCACTTGTCCTTGGAAGTGAGCGCAAATCATTTGAAGGACGATTCGAAACGAAAAAAAGGGTGTTGCAAATCGAATGTATAAAGTGAATGTGACCAAGACCCGGCCACTGAAAATGAAAAATTAACCAAAGTCTTGTTTGATAATGTTCTCATACACGGTACATCTATCCAAAAATAAATTTCAAGGGCTAAATCCGACAATTAATTCTGAGCAGTACTTATCTAAAATATCTTCTTCCATTATACTTTTTCGTTAATTTTATTCTATTATTATAGATGACTTCGTAAATTTCATATCAATATTCTATTTTTCTTGCGACTTTCTATACTGAGAACATTTATGATGAAACCAAAGAGGGGAAAAAAACGGATAAGAAGCTGGGAATCCAGTTTGATCACATTCTCAAACGAGTGCAAGAACCCACGCGCATTCAATATGGATGACTTTCTTGAAAAACTATCCACTCAAAATGGCCACGATATTATAAATACCATATGCTCCTCCACTCCTCATCCAATATATTTTTAGCGAATCGAACCTACATTAATAGATGTGTGATTATAGTAATAATTCCATAAAATTTCTTTATATTCATTATTATTATTGCTTATGGCACTGAAAGTGTGGTTATTGAAAAAGGGGTTAATCATGTGTGATATTTCCACGTGACCATAAACTCCGAAAAAGCAAAAAATTTTCGACTTCTTGTTGGATAAAATCGATGGATAAATACTGATTAATAAAGTAAATGAAACAGCATTTTCCACGACTATCGACGCTGACAAAACAATAATTATTATCGATGGGAGACGAAAAAATAATGGCAGGCGAAAATATGAGGCGCCATATTGTCCCAATCACTTCCGCCCACAGATTATCAAATTTCCAACCTTAGTATAATAAAATAAAGCAATACAACTGAATGGCTGATGAATAAATGAAATGAAAAAATCTATCAATTTTCAATATAAAATAATAATCCAGAATTTGATGGAAATCGCGTATTTAATGATTAAGTAAACTAGTTGTTGATTAACAACGGAAATGTGCCCCCTTTGAAATTCTACAAGATGGTCGGTGAGACCACGTTGTCATGAATTTCAACTTTGGTTATGTTACACCCCAGATATCCCACATTTTCTTCATCTCTTACGTTTCAGTTAAACTTTTAAAAATAAATTAATATCAAATTAAAAATACATACATACACAATGAGACGAGGGCATCTTCTCAGACAGCAGTGAACTTTGCACTTCATGGCAATAAAACTTTCAACTCGATAAAATAAAGACAGTACTTAAAACCTCAATGAATTTGTTTCAACAAAAAGTTATTAAAATTCATTTCTTAGAAATAAAATAAATAAATAGATAAATAAAAAAATAATTGAAAAAAAAACGTGAAAAAATTGCGTGTAGAGAGCACAAAATTGTAAAAAAAATATATCTATTAAAATGAAGACTCCAGAGTATTAAAGTGGTAAATAAAATTAAATAAAAATAAAACAAAAATATACACAATAAAAAATGAGTAAAAAGTGAGTTTGTTGGGTATTAAGTAAAAGAGTTGTACAGATTATGAGGGTATAAAGACGAACTGGATAGCACAGCACGTGCTGCTGGCTTGTGGAGGGCCGAGGGCGACACAATTTCCATGGCCGTGCCAGCCCAATCGTTCCTCTCCCACTTTATTCTCTTTTTCCCCACCCCATCATCTTACAAAGTTCTGCCAGTTCTCTCATAGATGCCTCAATGTACTCAATGTATTCTGTAGAAAAATCCCCTTTTTTTTCGACGCTAGACAGATTTAGGAAGAATATTTCGTGGGAGGCCGAACATTACCGATATCCAGGTAATTTTTTGCAAAAGCTGCTCTCTAATAACTCGGTTACCCTCGATACTTTTCGTATTTGCACACGTCATATCATCGCTCGATCTTATCCCTATTCTTCTCTCGTATGTTACTTCAAACATTCTTCATGATTCTCAAAAAAACTTCACCTATCACCGGTCAAACGGCTTTATCCCTTTAATTCACAGTAATTATTAATGTTCATGATTTTTCAATGCTCTAAAGCCATCAAATTTTATTCATATGATGTTAAGTAAATAGGGGCATTATTTTTGAATAAGGTATATCAACATGTTTTAGCCACCCATGTTTTAACCATTTTTAAGATTCTACGTATTCATACCATCGAAGGCATTGACATTTTGGAGATATTTTTGTAATGTACCCAACAGTGTTCCATGAGAATCTTGTGGCTTTAACGCATAGTCGAATAATTTGACACCAATAGACACGGTGGAATTATTATTAATCTTGGCGACGAATGAATAAATAACTTTTGAGAGTTCTCACCATGTTTTTTCTTTCCCATTTTCAAGCTTTCTGTTGAGAAACTTTAGTCTCTTTGATAACACAATATTTTGGTCGTCACAAGATATCGCTTGAACTTTCAGTTAACTCGTTAAGAATTTCACCTTTTGCAAATTTGACGTTAATAATATACAACCCCTGAATGAAGTGCTGAATTGCATCAAGAAGTTCTTTCCACTGTTAAATATAAAAGTGGATACTACAAAACTTGTTGGATGCTTGGAACACACCCCACGTGGCTTGTATGGAGAAAATATTGTTACATTCTGCCGAACAAACGCCTGAACTCAACACAACTAATGGCTACTTGTTATTATTATTCGAACGATTTATTTTTCCGTCTGTTTAAGTTTGTTTATTTATGTGAAATTGAAGAAATGAGGGGTTGGACTGGGAGCGGTACGCACTAATTTACCGGTGATAAATTAGAGGTTAAAGGTAGAGAAAGTTTAAAGAAAGGACATGGCACGTGCCCATGCCGGAAACCAACTTAACCACTGAGCTGCAATTGGCTAAAGGTAAAGGTAAACAAAAATACGAAACATCCTCGAAGGACACAAAAGGGGAAACAGATAAATCAGATACAGCCAGACAATAAATATCAAATACATTGAATTTACGTTATTTTAAGTACATATTTCTTTCCAAGCACGCGATCCTTTGTAACCAACACCCAATCCCCCGACCGCACTTCTATTTACTCAATTAACCATCCTCTACTTATCCGCTATTTCATGAGTGCATTATATTGCGTATAGAGAGAGCTATGGTCAGTATAGTTTATAATTTTAATGAAATTAGGTGAAAACACAGTAAGAGTGAGAAGCATGAGAAGCCACAAGCTATTTAACTATTACACTGTGTTATTTTTTTACCGATACTCTTTCCAACAGTCTATTGCGTTGAAGCTTACTATTACTTTTTTATTGAAAGTTTAGAATGAATTTATTATATTAGGGCATTGATAAAGATGTAGACTATTTGGAGAGGTAAGTGGTTCGTTGGAGAAACACTTATTGTGTAATTTAAAAAATTGATATTTTGAGATGGCGACATGGTTTTTGTTAAATTAATTCTAAGAAATATCTTCTCCTTCTTTCAAATACAACTGAAAATCCCGTTTGATTTCGGAAACGAGCTTGCGGCGATTGAAACGTTAACTCATCAAAAGTACAATTTTTACGCTTATCGAAGAATAAAGTTCCGAAATTGACAGTTATTTAGTAATTCCTACAGTTTTGCGCTGAGTGTAACTGAGAAAATTGGGTAACTGGATATTTGGGGCGAGAAGGAAATAAAAAATATTGATAATGGTTAAAAAAACTTCAATTAATGCATCATTATCGATGTAATGAGACAATAATCAACATTTTGATAAAATTGAATGGCTCGTTCCGTTAAAACAAAGATAAATGAGTAAGAGGGAAAATATATAATAAATGAAGCAAAAGCAAAACTCACCATCTGCAGATTTTTGATCAGCCTTAGTCTCATCAATTTTATCGGCAGGCTCCCCATTTTTCTGCAAGTGTTGCTGTTGTTCAGCCTGATTAATAGTTGAACTGGAAACAATCTCCTTGGGAGGAAGACTCTTCTCACTGCTTTCCCTCTCCTGCTGTTCTTTGACAGGCTCAGCAGCTGGAGTACAAAGCGTTGAGGTGGTCACAGTGACAGAGTCACCAGTACTTATGCCAGTAAAGGCGACTTGAGCTGAACTCTGCTGTTGTTGATGAGGTTTCCGTCTTGGTGGTGAGCTCGTCGGTGTCTTGGTCAATGATAAGGACTCTCGGGCAGGTTGTGGGGCAGTATTTTCAATTTGAGAAGGAATTGGATCTGTGGTTGTGGCTGTAGTTGTAGCTGGAGCTGAACTCTTAACGTCAGACTCAATTGTTGCCACTGGGGGAATTGGAGAGGACTGTTGGGGGAGAATATTCTCTTTATTAGTAAGAAGAGGTGTTTGGTGCTCATTATGATAAATAGTCGGCTGTTTTGTATCATTACGTGGCCAGTCTTTGGCTACCGAGGCCACTGGCTTCGACTCAATCTCAACTTGAGACGTTTCTTGAGCACTTGATTGACTATCGATATTTTGGGATCGAGGAGGATTTGACTTTATAGGCGTCAGAGGAGCATTATTTGATTGGTTATGGATAGGATCTTTGCTAGAATTTATTTGGGTTTTAACGTTTGTTGGACTCGGTGCTGTTGTCGATGATGAAGGCGTATGATTAAGTTCCGACGGTGAATTATCGCCACTTTCACTAGCCGCTTTCGCGACACGCGATGCGAATTCGGCTGCTATTGCCGAATTCTGAAACAATCACCATTTTTATGTGATAGACTATAATCGTTTTTACTGGGGAAAAGTTTATCGGCAGGTGGATCACTAAATTTGAAAATCCTCAATACTGATTTTAGGAAACTTTATCAATTCATTATCATTCATGGTAATGATTATTCTTACACAATAAATGTTCATTCAATGAAAAAAATCATAATATTCAAATATTTTCTCGATTTCTGCTAGCAGTGTATTTTCCGTAATTCACTCAGAAAGTCAAGAAGATATCACAAATCAAATTGTTGAAAAAAAAAACAATAATATTTAATCGTACTTTTCATTAGGCTCTTCCAATTCTCTCCTCTATAATTTGAAATATGTACATATTCGAAGCACAAGTTGTAACAAATAAAATCTCACTAGTGCTAAATCAGATATTTCACTGGGATATTTTATGGCAGTTTATTTATCTCACTCACCTGCGGTTGTGGAGTCTCACGGGGTTTTGTTTCTTCGGGAGCTGCGGCATTTCTGTATATCTCGCCGGCTACATTTTCACCTGTCTGTGGATTCACAATGTCCATTATGGCGTGTGCCCGCATTGGCACTTTTTGAAACGTATTTACGGGAGTTTGTGCACCACGATTGTGACCCGGATAAGCTGGAAAGTAAACAAAAATAAAGTTCCATATTAAGTTTAATAGTGAATTATCTCTCTCATCATACGAAAATTTTGATTAGAACATTACATCTCATGCAATGTCTAGTGATTAAATTATGCTGCGTAAGAAACTAAAATTTCAATTTTCGTAATTAAAAATATAGTATTCATTTAATTATTCATAATCCCCCACAGAAATTATATCTCATTTGCGGTTTATTAATAGAGAAAATTAATTAATTCACATACAGCCGTAACTAGAGGTGAAGTAAAGGCCATATCGGCCATTCGACACGAACATTATGCACAACCAATTATAATCGAAAACTCAAATGACTGAAGAGAAATAGTTCTTGAATTAAGTTTAAAAGCTGAGGTTGACACTTTGAAGACCATTTGCCTAACTGAATGAATTTCCCAATTTTAGGGAAGAATGGTCCCAAGGCGCCTTGCGTCTACCTGACAAGATATTACAGAAAAAGAAAGAGGGGAGGAGCTGAAACGAACATGCAATCTAGGTGTATGCTATTTCCCCCGTTGCATTGACCATTCCTTCTTCTTAGAAGGACACAAGACTAAGAAAGCCCGTTATACTTTAGGGAATTCAAAGAAAAAGCTATTGCAATAGTAATCTATTTAGCAAGTCTGGGGAAATAACTCTTCGAAATTCCTACAATCTATTTATTTGCAAAAGCCTGTGGGTTTTCTCTAAATAAGGAATGTTACAACTAAATCTGGAGTTTGAAAATGTCTTCTGAAATAATATTCATAAAATGTTTAGATATGGTGGATATATTAGCAAATCACTTTCTTCGTCGTATGTCGAGTGCATTCAGCTGACAATTCATCCAGTCTTATTAATTGACAAACGCAAAATAAATATTTGCCTGTTTAATGTGAACATTATATATCACCAAATTAATTCATGCAAGAATAACAACCACTAAATTTATGAAGAGAAATTAATGTACATTAAAAGTCTAGTTTATCAATTTGTTTTTTTTTTAATGCTGAGAGGGAAATAAGAGATCTGAGCATTTTTGAAAATTGTCAAATTTAATCTGGACGCTCAACATTAGTTTGTAAAGAATGGGAAATCCTAGCAGTTTATCCTCGTTTTGCAATAGGTAGTTTCAAATGTGACCAATAGTAACAAATGCTTGATGTTTCAAATAATAACAACAACTTTCTAAATTATAATGAATTTAAATTTGTGTAGTAGAACGTAAGGATTTTGTTGAGAACTTTTAAGAATTGAATGATAAACTTACTTGGTTGTTGTAGTGGCATGGCCATTGGTGGTATGGGTTGCGGTGGTGGTTGTTGTTGTTGCTGCAATGTACCTTGTGGTACACCGGCCGTACCTTGAGCCCCGACCAGCGGGCCTCCTACATTTTGACCACCTCCACTAACGGGATTAGTACTTGCTCGATTTAAATTTATCGACGAATTGGGTGGCGTATGAGTTGGATAAAAGTCTGAGGAAGAAATATTTTTAATTATTTTCAAGTTAGTGAACTAATTATATACAGAAATGAACACGTTAGAAAAATATAGTAAGAAATCTTTTGATATAATTGGATGGACGAACTTAGAGAAAAAAAATTCCTTGACCTTGTGTTTCAAAATTAACATTTCTAATGATGATTTACAATACTCCATAAGGTGATTAGATTACGGGAAATCTTCGGAATGAAACAAACATGGAATTTAGATAATATGGATAAAGGAAAAATTCCTCGATACATTCACAGGAATGACTTATCACAAAACGAAAATGGCATTCTATTAAGGTATTCGCTGTTTGGTCAGGGAAAGGAATAACCATCACGAAATTGATGGTTTTTTTAAATGCCTATTTTCATTTGTTAAGAAGACATATGTAGAATTTCAAAAAACCAGTAAACTTATGAGATAACAGAAATTAATCTCAAGTGTCGTAGTTACATGCAAATTGAATGGTGTATCGATAACTGGTGAACTTTTTCTTTGCTACTAACTGTTCGGCAATGTGGGGAAAATACTAAGTTCGCCCATGCCTTATTTAATTTCCTTTAGACTTAGCAATTTTATAAATTATCAATTATTCATTGTTCTGAAGCCTCTAGGGATGCATGTCAAAGAATTCTGTAGATAAAAATCGTAAATTCCTTCACTTTTCAATTTGTTTATAACAATAATCTTCCGTGCTGATACTAGTTAAATGAATAGTACTATTTACTTCTGCTTCATTGTTCGAAACCCTAAATTCTAAAGTAGTAATTAGAGTGAAATAGAAATTAAATGTTCAATTTGATTATGTTCAAATTAATATAATGAATTCCAACGAAATGATATATGAATGTGGTTTTAAAGTGGCGAATGTCGAATGAACAATATAGGATTACTCTTACTCCATTGTTGAGGCCCAGTTGCATATCCACCATATACATTTGGAGGTAGAAGCGAATGGGGTGGGTATCCTGGGAAGAATGGCGGCGATTGATGCGATGGATGCCTCTGTTGTGAGGGATACTGTCAACAGGCAAGTCAAGAAGTTAGAGAAAAATAAATTCCGATTTGTTTTAAATAAATACATTCTTCATGGACACTTACGGCAAGGAGAGGTTGCATATGATTATTCATTGGATAACCCGGCGCTTGTGAAAGGCTGGGAACCTGTCCAGAAAGGTACATCGAAGATGCCGCGATGTTTTGTTGATACAGGGCTTGGGGTTGCCCAGTACTTGTGGTCACATTAGGTATTGCAACAACATGTGGAGTACCCCCCTGATTACCACGATGAATATTCCTGGTTTGTGGTTGTCTCGCTCCCATTTGATAGAAATTCTGAGATTAAAAATTTAAAATTGAAATTGAAAAATTGTGACTCTTCTTCCTTCCCATTCACTTGAACAACTTATATTGTGAACAACAAGAATAATAATAAACGGTCAAATGTCATCGAATATCCTCTGAGGCAATATACATTTTTCTCAAAGTATTTGGCATTGAAAGTGAAATCATGAGTTCAAATGAATAACGAAAAATTCGTTATAGGAATATGCTATTATATTTGCAAAGTTTGTTTGATTGGAATAATTGTAATGAAAAATATTGAGGAAAAGTTTACCTGTGTAACAGGTCTTGTCTGATTGGGCACGAAGGGTGGTTGCAGGGAGGGCGGTTGCGCCTGTAAATGGCCTTGTTTATTCATCTCTTGTGGAGATGGTGTATGAACCGGTGGTGTTGTAGTTTGTGCAGGGCCTTGTGGCTGCTGTTGCTGTACACCGGGTGTCGGCGGTTGTGGAGGCTGTTGCTGACCACCGGGCTGTATGCCAGGCGTACCTTGACCAATTTGGGGAATACCACCTAGTGAAGGACTTCTACCACCAGGTACACCTATATTTCCCCCACCACCACCCACCTGAGCCCCTGGTTGGGCACCGTAATTCTGTCCAGGTACATGAAATTCTGATCCTGGAAATTGAAATAAAGAAAAAAAATATTTAGTCAACTTCTCCAACAATTTCATCGACTATTTGTTTTTTTCGTTCTTTTTTTCAACGTGTAATACTATCCTTAGTTCCCAAGCAATGTACAATATGGTGGTAATTAAAACACACACGTGATTATTCCAACTGTAATTTATCGCCAGACGATTATTCAATTTGAATATACGACAGAAATAATTATTTAACCTCCTTCAAGTGCATGTTTTTTTTAAATAAAAATAACAGTATAATTCTGGGCTTTCAGCATTTAAATACATAAATTCGTACTAAAGAATGAGAAAAAAAACGTACGATTTCACAAGTAACACATGCCAGGAGATATGACTCGGCAAAAAACCAGCGATGTCTTCAACACTGTAATGCAGTGCTGTATCACTGGAGAATTTGTTGGTCGAGACATTTGTTAAATGGTACTAAATAGGCAAAATGGTGTCGAGTGAGTAATTTAATGCAATGAAAATAACGTAATCGTTGCCTTCTGCCAACTTGTCAGTGAATAGAATTCTCACGTGCCTCCTCCTTATCTCCTTATCTCAATATATTCGGCTGCTTTCCCTCAAACTGAAAGTGAGCCATTCGTCCTCTTCCCACCTCGTTTTATCCTTCTATGTACTTTTTTTTTATTCAAGTACAAGTATTAACCGAAAGAATAGATTGGCGCGTACCCGACACGAAACACAAGTCGTGCAATATACCGTTATTATTCTCTCTTCACTATCGACAACAGGTGAGCATTATTTATGCCAGCAAGTTATCAAGTCTCGATGCACCAACCACTGGACGATTTTGAAAAAAAAAAAAACGATTTATGTATTTGTGGAGTAAAATGAACGATATGCTTGAGACTTGCAGGCAGCCATGTTTAGCACATGTGGGCAGGGTACATTCATTCTCAACGCTATCTGGTGGATAGTCGCAATGAACTTAGTGCACTCGAGAATTGACAGAGGGCGAACACGGCAAATATCGTAAACACCTCGATATTTGGCGAATGGAATAACAGATTGGAATTCCATGTATCTAACAATCACAAAAACATACATATTTTTCCTAAACCTGTTCAACCCGGACCGAACTATATTTCCCCTCGCAATAATGTTTACAAGCTCTATACCAAGATAAATTAAAAGTAAAATTATATTTATGATGTAACGGGTCACTTTCCCAAGAAATTTGATCCCCTTTAACCAGATTTCCGGAACGGTTATCTGTGCCGATTTCAAAGACCAATGAAACCATTGAAATTACTCCACAGCGGAGAAAAAGAAACGAGGTATTAGGCCTTGTATGTATCGACGTAACAATTGGGCGAACTAAACGGGAGAGTTAACAGCAGAATTTGTTGGAAATGAAGGTACATTTCATCGATCGACCTATATCGGAACAACGCTCGACCAACTTCTGTTGATTTTTTTTCTCAAGCCCCTCATGAAACGAGAAAAGGGGAGAATAATTTGCCTTTGTTCATCTCCGTGCGGTTAAAAAAATGTCTTACCCACGTTAGAGCATCTCAAAAACTGAAGTTCATAAAAATCTTAAATTGCTGACCTTCCTAGTGCTATTTACCGATCAAAACAAAATCAAATCCAGTATTAAATTGTTTTAATACATTCAATTCATAAACTACCTTCCACTAATTGAAGTGAAATTTCAAAGCTAACAGCAATTTGAAATTGTTGATTTGGAAAAATAATTATTTCCGTATTCGACTGTTTAAAAGGATAAAGGTGTGTACATTATAATAGTGAGACCATTATGCGAATGCTATTGGCAATGTAAATTACAAATGGCTCATTATTTGTGTCTATCGGACATTTAGCCAATCTATTTCTGGAAAGCGTAATAATTCCCGGGCTGGCTACCTTCTAATTTTAATTTTAACCTCAACTAATTAGAGAAATATTTCATTGTTCGAAATGGTGTATTTTTTGGGAATGTTATAATTAAGTCAGAGAAAAGAAACCTGTCACGAAACTCTTAGTACATGCTACGTCATTCTTGAAGACGGTGACTGACTTTTCTGTTAGACTTTCGCCTTCATTTCTACATTTTTTCCTTCAATCTGACAGAGAATGGACCTATCAAAGGCATTTAATTTTACCGGTTGACCTCATCACTCATTTCTTCACTGGTTCAAGTATAATGATAGTTTACGAGATGAAGATATACTGTGTGAGAATCAGAAAGAGAGAAAAATTCTAGGGACAAATGAGTGGACGTATGACTGTAGTCGATGGCATGAAAGGTATTCGACCTTCCACTTGTGAATGAAAGAAGAATGAGAAGGGTGGAACGGTGGGATCAGATTGTGGGCGACATCAATGAAAATATTTCCACCTATCAAACCCCCTCGAAGTGTTTTCAACGTCATAATTGCTAAATTATTCTATCCTGAAGGGTGAAATTATTTCAAGGATTAAGGATTATATCAGCATTTTATCGTTATTTTCTCTCAATATTTGGCTTACGAGGATTTGCCGTGACGATTCGATACTGCGGGGGTCCCTGTTGATGCTGTCCTTGAGGTTGCTGTTGCTGTTGCTGTTGCTGAGGATGATGGCCAATATTGATGGTCAACTGATGCTGGCCATGATTCATCTGTCCAATGTGCGGAGCATGAGGACTTAGAGGCTGCTGTGAAGGTGGTGGCTGATGATTATGCGTATGTACATGATTGTGATTTGGATTCTGTGGATGATGTGGAGACAGATGATGATGGGGTCCACCACAGTGAGGTAGTAGACAGTGCATGGGTCCAACCCCAACAGCTACACCCACGGCGCCCTCCTTCGCGACACCGTACCTCGATACCATGCCTCTCTTCTTTCTTCAAATGTCAAACTTTATTTTATCTCTATTTAAGATTTTTATTATCGTCGACTGATCCCTCAAATGAATTTTTCAATAGAAATAATCAGTACATGGAAGACTTGGTTTCCATCCTGAAGGATTACTCTTTTTGTATTCTTCTTCTTTCTCCGTAATCTCAGTATTTTTCAATGTTTGTCACGAATTTGTTGTCTTTGGTTTGCCAAGTTTTATTGTTATTTTCAGTTATCAAATCTTCAGCAAAGCCAATTTTTCATTAATATCCCCTTAGTCGCGAAGGAGGCACTCTTCCACATAGATAATTTTACTGCATGTCACCGATACTTTGTTCTATCCCCTTGACATTATTAGGGGAATTGCAGCAACTCCGATGATCAATGTGAATATCATCCTCCAACGGATTAAACAGTTTGCCCATTTCGTTCATTTTGTTGAAATGTAGTATTGACGTCTCTGAAGCCACGAGGCTCCTCGGGGCTCTTCTCAATATACACCAGTGATCGATATCAAGAACTTCTCCCTCCCCACCACACTGTCTCTGTACTCAAGGATTATTTACGTTCAAGTAACTTGTACACAACAATAATAGCGAGATTGAAGTGATTTATTGTGATGATTTAGAGAATATCAGGGGATACACTCGACACTCTGCATCGACATGTGCATTAAATATACAACTAAAGGTTGTGTTGCCTAATAGCCAAAATAAGTGAAGGGTTCACTGTGGAGAAAAATGAAATTCCCTAGGGTTTGGGCATGGGTACGGGGGCACGCGCGCATTCACGCACGCACGTCTTCCGACCTCTCCAACACAAACTGTAATGACCCTTCTCCACGCATATTCAATTCTCTCAACCATGCACTCATCATCTCACTTATCAATGATAATCTCGATTTATCTATTATTATTTCGTCCTCACAAAATCCTTCATATATCACTTAATCCCAAAATTGTTAAAGAATTGTTATTTTTTCGTTTTACGGTAAAACCGTTGAGTACAAAATGGCACTGAATAATCCCAAATGTCAGGGGCGGAACGTGGCCTCGATTGAGGCCACAATTCGCCTCACCGGGGCTCAATCAACCCGAAAAACCGATAGACTCCTCGATCCTTCCCCTTTTCAGTTTATTCTTTATCCTTTAATGGTAGAAAAATAATTGCTCTCAATGTTATGAAGGTGGAGAAGAACTCTATAATTGAAGATAAACACGGCTCACGCGTTGGAGTCGCGAATCCCGACTGACGTAGTTGAGAATCCGTCGCGACGCCTGTACGTCAGGCGCCCCCTCCCTTTTTTTTTTATTCCCGTCGACTGTCGACTGTCGGGTTCGGCCAAAATCGCCCAAAATCGCCCAAAACCGCCAAAATGCGAGCCCTCAACTCACTAATTATAATCGTACTTTTTCATTTCTTTTTTACTCGACATAATATGCATTATTTGAATCGGTCAAAATTCCAAAAACAAATATAATATATCTCTTTTTATTTTTCCACATCGCAACTGGAATAAAGTCACTTTAAAAATCCCATTGATATGCTGCATTCAATGTTGATTATTATTATTCAGCTACACATTTTTTCAAGTGTTGAAAATTTATTAGAAAATTTTTGCATAGTAATGAAAGTTATGGTAGGTCGTTGAAACATGACGAAACCCAAAACGGTGTTTTTTTTTTCTGTTAACCAAGTGAAAGGTTTTCCAAACAGTAATAAAAATACGTTGAGTAATTTAATAATTTGGGTAATTTTTCCTTACTATTACTGGGAAGAAAAAAAGATTATATTAGATGTTTAAGTGAACATGAAGATATCATTGCGCATGACAATTCTCGACCTATGGCACCCATATTTCCAAACTCTCCTCTTGTAGTCAGTTCTCAGAGATTGCGCACAATTATCCAAACAAGACCAACAGTACCTCCCAATTTTCTCTCTCCAATACACATATCAAAACTGAAGGACAAATTTGATCTCGTTGGTGGATAATGTACGAAGAGCTATTACTTATCCACGTTCAAGTGCATCGACTTTTTCACATTTATTTATTTTTAAAATAATCTCAAGAATTAAAATTATATCGAAAAGCCTGCAGAAGTGGCATGGAAATACACGCGTGTGAAAGACAAGAGTTCATTAATCACGATTCTGACAGAGGGTGACCTCGAGTTAATTTTTTCGTGGCATTATGTCTCAAGGTTCTCTAATTGACATCCTCAAAATTGTTTCGCAAAAAAAAAAAAACGAAACGAATTGACTTAAAAGGATTCGAATAGAATGGGTAGTGACTACTGTTAACCTACAGGATATTTTAATGTGGAGAATGATTATAACTTGATAAAAATTAAACTGGGGTGTGACGGGGCGTTGCCTGGGCGAATGTGAAAATCACCCCGAAATCGTGGAAAAAGAGGTGAATTTAAAATTGTGTGGCTTGATTTTTCATCCCACCCCTATATCTCTATTGGTAGGTAGGTAACCTACTTTCAAAGCCGTGTGCAAGAGAAACTGCAATGTGCAGTGATGAAGGAGGCAAAGGGGAGGATTACCGAAAGATCAATAACTATATGCACTTGTTTCCCATGTTCATCCATTTTACTCTTCTCTAGATGATCATATCAACGGTCACTCCCTAGTTGTCTAGGATTTCGAACAGTTTGAAGTACACGTACAATTGCACATGCTGACCTAGTTTAAACAAAATTTGGAATAATAATTCATTGCCATGGGGCTATTTAAATCCACGAAGAAGATTTCAGAGGGTGGGGAAAGCTGGAGAAGAGAAAAAAAATCTTTCTGGGTAAGTTGACCATGGTTAACACTTGGTTAAGTTAAAGGTAACTTCTGGATAAACAAATGCTTTTGGTTGAAATTTAGGCCAGATTACTTTGCAGTCAATGGGTGTATTTAATCTAGAGTTAAATATGACTGATAACTGTAGTTAAATTATTAGAAAAAATAGAATGAGAGGATACAGTAAACAAACCGCTACTTCATAACCTGGACCAACCTTCAGGCAGTTTAGACCGTGTTTAGATTCATCCACTAGACAGGTTTCTTCGCCCTTGTTACTATTTCGCTTTCTAAACTCACGCCCCCCACACGTAAATCAGTCATAATTTGCGTCGACCCAACGAAAGTTTTGAAATATTTTGCAAAATGTTCCTCAAATAATGGAAAATGAGAAGATAAATTTCATGGTGCACATTAAATATGCTCGTCACCCATATATAACCAAAATTAACGTTTTCAAATTTTACTGGCAAATTATCAATGGGATTAATATAAAAGAATATAACGTTTCGGTGTGTCGCTATTATTTAATGGCTTACGAAGTTTTGTGGTGGTGCAATGATTTTCATGAGTTTTTTCTAGTGTTGGGATTCTTTTTGAAAGGTTAGAATAAACGCAGAAAAATGTTTGCACCACCTAGAAACTCCGTAAGTCATCAACTGATGAGAAAACTCAAGCATATTAGTTTTGGAATCATGCAACAACGTTGAGATGACGTATCAAATCATTGGATATCTCTCAGGTGACAGTAGCCACCGAAATTTTCATATAGCCTTTTTTGTAAGTCTCATTTAGAGCTACAAGAAAGCTTCTGATAAAAATTTTCCAATCTCCCCTAGATTCGGAGATATGAGTGAAAATCCTCGAAATTTTCAGACATGCATTTGGCCCCACCCTCAAATTAAGGGATATTTTTTCACATCAATCCCATTGTAAGTTTGCCAGAAAAATAAAAAAAAAAAAACGTTAATTTTGGCTATATATGGGTGTGGAACCCTTAAGGGAAATAAGAAAAGTGAGAGTGATACAAAAAAGAGAAGAAATGAAGAGGAAAGAGGAAAGGGTGTGGAAACATTGGGGGGATAAGGTGGGTAGAGTGAGAAGAGGTTTCAGGAGCGGGTTTCTCGACCCTTTGAACGAGCGGTAGTTGACCTTGGAAAAGCATCAACAGAGACAGCGGTACGGTAGTGGTAGTTCGTGGAGGTTTTGCGCGTCGACAAAGGGGAGCAGGGAGAACTCTAGGGACTATTCGAGGGCATTTATATATGCGCATACACGTAGAGGTGTTTGATGGTGAAGAAAGAGAGAGGACCGTCTGGAATGGTGTGTGACGCAGTAGTGGCAAAATCGGAGGGTCGATATTCACCGGCCTTCCCGTCCGGCCAATGACCTATCCATCGTCCCTCGTCGCTTTGTTACCAACATCCCCCTTATGTGCTTCCACTAGGGATTCGGGAGATGGTAGACGAGAAAGAGGATAACCAGTGCGTTTTATGCTGTGCGTGTGTCATCCCTTCCTGACACACCAGATATATCCACCAGCGCCACTTTTTTTCTCCCGTTCTCCCCTTATTCCCTCCTCCCCTTTGCACGACGACTTTTTTCATCTCCTCCCCTTTTCCCTTTTTCTCGTGTTCTCTTCTTTTTTATTTTTCCTTTTTTCTTAAATTAACGCTTTGCATTCCCTCAAATGTAACTACCCATTATTTTTTGTCAAGGTCAACAAAAAATTGAGTGACAAATACGCATATATTTATGGTAAAAAAAAATATTCGTACCAGTTGTTTTATGTAGTAATAGTGTAGGTGAGGGTGGTGAAAAATAGAAATCGTGTTTGTTTTTTAAATAATAAAAATTTTCGCTAACTTACTGGACTCATTTAATTGTTTACAAATTTACCTCGAGATCACAATTTCTAACAAATTAGATTTCGAGAAAAAAAAAAACAATTTGTCCCTAATATTTTTCAAGTAATATTTCCTTTGTCCATCTTATCTACTCATTAAATTAGGACGTGAGATGTTTTTTTTTGCAATTTTCTCAGTGTCCATTTTACACCAGGCTCCCCTATATTAATTGTAGAGATTAGTAATAAATCTTTGTTTAATCCTTGCAATGAAAGGTAATACATATAAAACGAGATTAAGATTTAAGGTAACTTGATGCGTAACCCTATTTGTCATTGGTCACTGATTACAGCAGTCCGACCAAGTGAAAGGCACTAACTTTCTACACACCCAGCGCCATCTGTTATCTCATGATAAAATCCACGAGAATTTAATTATCGGTAAGTGTTAAAAGATCGACTAGCGGAGTTGTTCGAAAGGATTAGCCAGCCTCAGGAAATAAACGCAACACTAAACTCCACAGACAAACAATAATTTTCAGTTGAGAGAATTTAATGATTGATCGACCTCGAGAATGCCGCCCAGGGATGGTACGATGTCTCACGGATCTAACTGTACAGTTCACCGAATTGAAGAGAGACAACAAATTAGTAGAACAACACTAGCGTAGTTTAAAGCACACGGTGAATGTTCTAGAAATGAGGCCAAGGCGGAAGTCGCCAATTCTACTGACCGAGCTGTTAACATGGGACCTCTTCTGCTAGTAAGAGCACGTGTTTCAGACGTGTCCCATAATTTCAATCACTCCTTATCACCAGGCCATATCACACTAGTCGACACCGAATTCCAATCATATTCCAAAATCGACAAAAACACACGTGCAGAAAAATCAAGAAGATAAAATCATACTCAACATATGTACAGATAAACCGCCTGTACAATGCCATTCATACATTTTAACTAGTTATTAGATCTTCATTGTTCAACTTCCCGCTTTATCGAGTAGTTATTGCAAATGACCTCGAAAATAGAATGTCGTTTTCAATTTTTAATAAATATTCAAGACATCTTTGTGAGTGCACCGACTCAGGCTACTTTATAAATAAAAAAATTGAACTTTACCATCAGATATTGTGTGCAAAAGCCAAAAGGTATGATTAGAATTGTTATCAGTCCTCGTAAAATATGAATTCAAATAATAATAATGATGACAGAAATTGGAATAAAAATAAACTGAACAGAGAATGGAATCTGATGAGAAAGGTCAGCCGTGTATTAAGTGCTTTCACTTGATCCAAGAATCATGGTGCATCTTTTATTGGCATTTCTCAGTTTCTAGTTTGCTAGAGTCAAACTGTAGAAAACCGGCAATGTTCAGGACAATACAGGTACTACGGATTAAGGTGACTGGCATTCCTTACGGTATCTAAGCTGTTTGTTGAATGGCTGTTCAGCACACCATAATGCACAGACACACACCCTTCAACAATTTACTTCACTTATTCTCCTCTCCCACTCCTTGCACCTCAGAACTTCATCTTTCTCTTTATCATGATACACGTAAGTGAGCACGTAATCTACCTGTTTCAGACGGAATCATCAACTCGTGTTGTTCTATTAAATCTCATTTATAATACAAGCCTAATCTTATAATAAATTTATTAAGCATCTCAGCGCGAACCCATCATTTTTATATTAGTCTACTAATCTCAATTGTTATAGACGAATTTTATGATCTGTCATCTTAAATGATAATCCGATATTTGCGTGGGGTAAATCATGAAAAATTGAATGTGATAAGAAATTAATTAGTCAGAATATTGAAGAACTGGGTTATTGATTTTAACACACGATTTTGTTTCAAGTCTTAATCAGCCGTGTTTCTATCGTCCATTCTTATCTCAGTGTTTTCACTCGCATCGTAAAATTCTATTCTTTCGTGCCTATTTTTTTCTCAATTAAATTGATTTTAGAACTCTATCAAGATCTTCCGCATAAGATTAAAATTTAGAGAACAATTTTTAACGAAAATGTATTCACTTCATATAAGATTTTCTAAGTCGATGATGGACGATGAGAGAATATTATTTTGAATACGAAAAATGCCTGATAACGTTCCAATTAATCAGAAAATAGAAAAAAAAAATGATACCCCAGTCAGGCACTTTCTATCGAGAACCTGATAGCCAACCTGGTTCACCTGAATAGCCGGATATTGCCACGTGATACATGTCACAATATACATAGATAAGTAGCCAGTGGCCAGTGGCTAGTAGCCAGTGGTTTGATTATTAATCTGTGAGTAATTGACTCGATTAATGTCCCAGATTTTATGCTTTACTTAATCTGAGAATTGAAAAAATGCGGAGTATTAAATAGCGGTGGTACAAACTGAATCTCAAATAAATAGGATGCCAACGTTTGGCTGACAGAGCGTATCAAGCCGTATGCATTGCTAGCAAGGTCAGACCAAGTGGACTGTCGCAGAAATCCTACGTGCAACACATACTGAGAACTCTTCTCCTTCATTCCAAACTAAACCCATCAAATAATATCGTAATAAATTATTCGTGTTTTTAAATGAATTCTTTAAATAAAAGAATATATCTTTGAAATATCAATGTGAAAAGAAATGATACCTTGACAAAATGATTATGGCACAAGTCGGACTGTCTTGATAATTATACATTACATAATAGTAAGGATGGTGTTATGAAGACTCCGTGGTGAACGATTTCAATAGACTTCATGAGTAGAGAAATAAATCTGCCCTCACTTCTGTGAATAATTTTGAATCAATTTCATTGATTCGAAAAATGGGATGAATCAATGGTCGTTGATCATGTATCGAAGGAGGAATTGACAAAATTATATCGAATAACCAGCAAAAATAATTCTACTGAAAATAAAAAATCAAACGTAATGAAACTCAGGAGAAATTGGAATGACGTACGAGTGGAAAGATATATGCAAATAGTGCCAATAATCAACTTAAGCTGTAAAGCACTAATAAAAAATGCAAAGTCGTTCAAGGTGGACGAATGAGAAGGCCTGGCGGCCTCGTCTTCAGCTTCAATCCAAGGAAATGACAACCGATAAGCAAAAAGTGGATTCAGTCATATAACTTTAAATTATAGGAGTATAAAAATTTTTTTTTTCGTTTTCTTCGGTTCATTAGAGACAAATTTGAAGGAACTCATTCGAGTGATTGCTGCCAGCCGATGGAAGTGGAAAGGAAAAATTAAATGACATCAGCTAGTGATGGCATGATACAGAGAATTTATTATCAAATTCTCTTCAACTTTTCATGGATCATGTCTCTTTTCAAAATCATTTGCTTCGTATACGGAATAAAATCAATAGTTGTTGATTTCCAATGATTCTCAAATATTAAAATAGAAATTAAATGTTAAAACAGCCTCTCCATTGAGTAAGCCCTCAAGAGCTCTTTCAAACTAATTCCACCAATTTCTAGAAGAATTAACGACGTTTATATGATCTTCCCTATAAACAATTCTAGACATGTATTCTCTAGTTTATTTAAAAAATTTCATATTAATCTAATCATCACTGTTAGTACAGAACCATTTACCCCATTCAATTTCTTCACCAAAAGAAAACGCCAACTATTGATTAGATTTTTGTTGAACAATTGAAGGAAATCATGAAAGATAAAATTTTGAAGGAATAATGGGAAATGAAGTGTGGCGAGTTATGCAAATGATGTAGCGTTGTGCGAAAGACTGGCGCGATTTGATAAAACGAAAGAGAGTGGCGTGAAAGTACGACCTCGTCTTTTTGCGATATACTGATTTAATGAATAATTGGAAATGAAGTATTGATGAAGAAGGAAAGTTTCGGGGAAAAAACAAATAATTGAAAGATGAAAATAAAAGATTGAGGGGAAATGTGGAAAAATAGAAAAGAGAGCGGTGAGAGACGGAGGTGGAGCGGTCGTATCGTATCGTAACCGTAAAGCTGTTGCAAAGCTGTTGCAAGTGAATAGTGAAGGAGTACGGTTAGTTTCTCCACGGATGTTCATTGGCCTCTTTCTTATTTCCTTCAGTGCTAATGCGGCCTTGCCCGGAATGTCACGCTAATATTCTCTGTCGCGAGACTTCAGTTACTTATTTCACCTTTATTACATATTCAAATGATCCCTTACCTATCTCGATAGCTAAATAACTAATGACGACTTTCGCCTTAAGATGCCATGAAAAAATTGCAACCCGGAAGAAAAACTCGATTCCTACCCCGTGATTCAGATTGATTTGTCAAAATTTTTCGCTCCCACTGCAATAATTTGCACCTTCCTTTGGTTTTCGCGATGATTCCGACATTTTTACGATTTTATAATGACGTAAGATAATTTGACATTTTTTGAATTTTTTGAATTTTCCCGCCGCCGGCCCTCAGGTATTTAGCCAATAAACATCGCTTGGTGTACGCAATGATTCCTACATTTTTTCAATGTTTTGAATTTTCAAACTTTTGCTACGTCGTCATGGTGGCGGATCGATTTTGTCTCACGGGCCTCACCCTTCCGGTAATTCGAGATATTTCGAGATCGATTTCCTTTCTCCTTCTTATATTGGTTGGGATCGGAAAAGGGGACAGAAAATCAATCTCGAAATGTCTCGAAATATCTCGAAATATCTCGAATGATCGCAAGGGTAAGACCCATTACGCCAACGTTGGGACTGAATCTCAAACAATTCGAATGAATGTATGAGCAGAGCACGCGTGGACGATCTCCTAAGAAAAACCCCAGAGAATATAAAAAATCAGAATTAAATAATTTTTAAAGATACCATAGAATGAAAATTGTGCAATTTCGCCAATACGTCTCCCGAAATATTTGACTTGATAACTGAAGTCAGTGAAAGAATAGAACACCTATTCCCACGATCGTCGAGACAATGTCTCAGCCAAAAGATAATGGCGAAAGAAAATTCCCAGATACGTGTACCATACTGCGTGAATTCAATGATCATTCTAAAAACATCAAATTAAAAAAAAATTGAGTTCTCTTGCAAAAAAAGAGTTCCGACGCAGGTGCCACCTGCGAATAGCGGCATAAAAACGAATAAATTTTCGCACTTCTTTAAAAATTCTGTGAAGTAGTTTTAAATTTCAATAATCATTCAGTATCTCAATGGTCTTTAATGATTTTGCTCATTCCACTGGAATTATTTGAAACAAAAAATGGAAATATGTGAAAAGCGAATGGGAGCTATGCTCTTTACTAAAAACATGAAGCTCTCCGCATTGTAACCGGCAATAAACCCACCCTGCAATCCCCACAATGACAACCAGCACTCACCTATCACGCTCGACATATTCCTTCGCCAACTCCCACGACGACACTTCCTTTTTGCACTAAACCACAAGTCAACCGAAAGTTTAAAAAAAACTCAAAACACAAAAATAAATAAAAGAAAAAACTACAACTCAAACGATTTCACTTTCACACCCGCTGGAGATTGTTCTAACTTAAAAAATATCTTAAAAACCAAAAACGTTAACGTTACAATCAACGAAGTGTAAAGCACATTTCCATGCTTTCTTCGGAGAATTCCGTACCTCGGATCTCCTTTATAATCCGTCTGCAAACGACCACGTGCTTGAAAAACTCGTTGAAATTGTTCCCTCGATTTTTTTCTCTCGTTATATCTCTCGATTAACTCCAAATTTAGTATTTACTTTAAAATTTAATTGCCATTCGTCGGTTTTATAGAAGCCAGCATGATTGATAAAAAGTCAGTTAAATATGATGTTAGTTGAAAAGTAAAATTATATAACCTCGTTGCGTGAAAAAGAACGGAAAGGTATCAGCCGGCAAGGCAGATTGCTAGAATTCTCGCTCACTGATATATTCAGAATGTCTCTCTCTATCTCTCTCTCAAGCAGAACAAGAGTGAAATCCACCAGAGAATCCGAAAATCCGTATTCAAACTGACCACGTTGTACGGAAATCACTTCCTCGATAACCAACTCTCTTTCACACTCCTTTCCCTCTGACCCTCTTTTAATAATCACCTTATTATTTTATTCCCCCGTGATTATTCCGTTATATCCATTTGAATGTTTCATCTGTCCAATTATTGGACAACATATGCTCATCCGTATCACGTTGAATCCAGTCTTAATTCTTGCAACATTCACACAATCCAATACTTTTACACTCGATCCCAGCCACATCTATTATAAATCTTTCCCATTCGACTCTTTTAGTTAACTTTATTCTCTTCCGTTCTGGGCGATCTCACTCGAATATCAGTTACATTTTTTAAATTGATAAAAAAAATATTCAATCCACTTATTGCTTCAATTATTATTATTATGTTTCGTTTTCAAGAGTCTGTCTTTTGAGTTATGTAATGAGGTTTCGTTGGAGAATACGTCTAACGCAAATGAAAATAAAGACGAATTGGTGAAAAGAGAGAAAAAAAATAGGAATATAATTTCACAGTGGTTAAAAAAAATTTGCGTTAAAAGAAGAACGCGGGTATACCGTGTGGCTTGATTGCCACATGTACACGGACTACGCGCCGAGTGACGAAGGGGCCCGGAGATTCTCGGTCAATTCCGGACAACATCGGCCCCCAACGCGCGCCACTTATTCGTACTCTCTTAAGAGGCTATGTAACATTACCATAGGAGTGATATTTTCAATCCGATTATTTTTTAGGGTGAATTATTTATCAATAATCAAATTCCCATTTGCTCCATCACCAGGTTACACAGCGATTCGAATTTTTCCGAATTTTCGCTTAACCTTAGAAAATAATTGGATTGAAAATTTCACTCCTATGGTAATATTACGTACCCACTTGAACATATCTTCATCAATCCCACCAATCCCACCAATCCCACCAATCCCACCAATCCCACCTCAATGTCTGTGCCCTCTCCACTTTCATCTCATGTAAAAAAATCTTTTCTTACACACGTACCAATCAAGAGAATTGCCTAGATAGACAGAGCCCATTGAGATTTTTATCAATCGATTCAATGGATTCAACTCCACTCATTTTCTCTCCCTTCTCTACTCTTGACATTTTATTCTGAAATTATTAACACGCCAAGACGATTTTTCTACGGAGAGAAAATTATCATCACATTATTACAGCTCATTGTGTAGCTATCGACTATTGATTTTCTTCAAATAAATTTGAAGTAACAAAAGGGAAAAATTATTGATAGTTGAGCAAGCGCACAGCCGCATTTATACCTATCAACTATACAAAAGCCACAAGTCTTCAGTCGCACGCATGAACGAATGGCGTTATCGCACATATGTGTGAAGATAAGCCCTCGCAGAATTATTGCTTTCCTAATTTACTAATTCGTTCCAACTGAAGTAGACCAATACCAGCTAAAATAAGTCGAGTAGTAAGAGCAAAAGTTATCAATTCAAAGAAATGATAAAGTGAACGAGATTATTATTATTTCTGGAATTTTTTTCATATATCTAGTGAACTGGAACTTCTGCGGTTGAAATGAGAAAAATCATTTTCACGTGCAAAATTATCTTCAATAAGTTACCAGTTCTTTCTTTCATTATCAATTCCCATTTTAATAATGTTCTATGCATTGTTAAAAAACATTTATTGCTGTTGCGCTCTTATGAACTAGTTCAATCTACATAAAACAGGAAGAGGAAAAAAACATGTGAGAACATTTTATGCCTCTAACTGATTTATTGTTGTGATAAAATAGAAGAAGTTTCGTTTCTAAGTATTTTCTCAGTCAATGGCGGTGCAAGTGCGACCTGATTTTCGGAACTATCTATAGGTTTGGCGTACCACCAATGATTAATGATTCATACCTTCCTGGAAAATTTTCAATGATTCGAGATAAGCGTAATTAGAATAAAATGTGATAACGATTTTCCACTTGAAGCGTTTTGCTTCATTGTAGATTTATGTGCACATAAATATTTGCCTATCGTTATTGTACATGTGTCGAACATGCCTAATGTAATGCGTAATTTCATTCAATTGAGTATGCACTTTATTCTGGTCATTCACGAGATTTGGCCGTGAAGAAGATGCCACGAATGCCACGCGGATGTTTAGAAAACATAACCTCTATGCCATACCGGCATGAGACCATTCAATTTCAAAGATTGTAACGTTGATTAATAAATATAATACCATCAGTGCATAGAAAAAATTCACAGGGACAGTAATGAATATGTGGATTGTCGTGATTACCTTGACAATTGTCAACTGAACAATTCCATCCTATTTGCAGTATTTACAGAGGCTGTTGTAATTAAAAATAATTTTTTTTCTCTACGTCCTAATCATCTAATTGTTATTTCCACTGTGGTATTCAGAATTCAGACATTAAAAAATTCACACAAAATTCATGTTGTGTGCAGACAAAGCAAAAGACATTTAATGGATCGAGGAATATTTCCAATCATATCTCGTTAAATGTTCGACATGTAACGAGTTTTGGAATCTACGTGGGAGAATGAATTAGTGACATGTCAACTTTCCACATTTCTTTGATTTAGCAGATAAATACCCGCCGAGGATGACTCATCCCTGGATGACGAATTGTTTACGGTATTGTCAAAGGGAGAAAGGACAAAATAATGAGTCAAAACCCATTGAATGGAAATTAGAAAAAAGAGATATGTATTGACAGAAGTTCTGGAAATGAGTGGTCCATCGGAGGGGAGAATATTCAACCCTGGTATATAAAACGTTGCAAATTGTTGCAAACAATTTGCAATGTTATCTTGTATGGAAAAAAAACCATTAAGTCTGTGGAAAACGATTCTCTCCTAATATTTCATGATGTTCTTCAAATAAAATAATGGTAATGAAAATACACTGATAGAGTTTTACCATATGGAGAACAAAAACGGATTAATTAGGCTACGTTCCATGTGTATACACAATCCCTAATAACTAATGACACCTTTTCCCTTTGACGCACTTAAAAAACGAGAAATAAAGTGTTCCTCTTAAATTTTCGTAGACAAATATTCCCTGACCTAACCTAACAAAAAGCCACGCCGCGTGATGAATTGAAGAATTTTCCTCTTTCTCCCGTTTCGATATCATAATTCCAAGCATTTAATGAGGGTTTTTAGCGAGTTACGTAATTGAAATATCGTGCAGATTACAAAAGTGAAAAAAAAATAATGAACTCACCGGCATGTGAGAGGTATAAACGACCAGCTCCAAGCGTGTTGTACGGTTGTGGATTGCCAGAGACAGAATGATTAACGTTGACAAGATGTTGCTGTTGTGATTGTCCCTGTGGGTGTGAGTGGTGGGACATGTGGTGATGTTTGCCTTTGGCCGGCATACTGCTCATCTCAGGTATCTGAGAGCCCTTGAGATATCCTCGCAGCACAGACCTTTAACCTCCCAACTTGTTTCGGTCCACATAGATAAGCTCACTCACCTTCCTAATCCTCTACTATAACTGCTATTTGGTTAACCCTTTTCACAAATTACCACACAAGGCATGTGTCATAAATTGACAAAGTGGCTTATTATTTTTATAACTCTTACTTTTATTTTATACTGGCCAATATTTTTATTGTAAAATGTTGCTCTAATAAGAAACTTTAACACGCTGGTTGTCTCGTCTGTTGCCTTGTATTAGGGTGATATATAGCGGTCCCATTTGCTATCGAGTATCGGATGTTACCACACGGTGCGTTGCGGTGCGTTGTGGCGGTTGTGGCCCTTGTGGCGCATTCTAAACTATTCTACAGTCTAAACAAATCAACCGATTATATATGTTTTACACTGGGCCAATGGGTGCGGCCTAGCAATTACAATAAAATTTTCATTCCTCAATCATAAGAATTTTTTACAACTCAGGATTTACTGATATTATTATCCACTGATTGTTTCGAGGTGATTCCGAGTGAACGCTTTCGTTTTCGACTGTTTTCACTATAAGCAACACTATATAAACAGAAAAAAAGCCGTGTGCACATCGCGCGACGCAAGGCCACCACTGTATATTTTATTATTTGCTAGCGGGAAGGAGAAGACAATTTAAATTCGGAGTATTGCAATTTTATTATTGATTACCGGCCCGAAAGTGGTCAAAGTACTTTTAATATTTTCATGGGCTTGTCTTAAGCATTTAAAATATCATTTCTATACACCGAAGTCGATATTATATTGTATTATATCGGATTCTAATTAATGAACGTGTAAATGGAATCATGAATCCATCGTGTGAGAGCATACTTATGTTGATTTTTTCGTTTACGTCTGCAACAACAATTTTTGATAACAATGCGTAAATAATTTCTCACGTAATAGATAGATCGCAGAAAAGGTAATAACTAAAGGATTCTCTTTCTATCCTTATATTTTTTTTAGTATATGGACTAGGCATTTTTGGATTATAAGAACCTATGGACTGCATTTTTTGTTAACCTAACTTTGTGCTTTTTCGTAGTTCACTATGAGCTCTCACGGGAAAGTTGAAACGGAGAGGCTTAGGAAGAACCTGGAGGAGCAACTGGATAGATTGGTACAGCAATTAGAGGATTTAGAAGAATGCAAGTGAGTTTTACGAATTCAATTTTTTAATAATTCAACATCGAAAGAATGATTTTCGTATCGAAGAAGAGGTTCTGCGTTCTAACATTCTCGGAAAAATTAAAACAATTTAAAGAAAAAAAAACGAAATTATGAATTTGTCGCAAGTTGCGTAGAAGAATTACAAAAAAATTGAAGAACATTCTCAGATCAGTGGTCCTTGGACAAAAAACGACCACACAATTGGCAAAAGTGAGGGTGCGTTGCTATATTTATATACCATATATTTATTGAAAAATTTGCAGGGAGGATTTAGAAGAATCCGACTACGAAGAAACCAAGAGAGAGACAATGGATCAATTACGTGAATTCAGCGATAGTCTTCAACGCATGATTTCAGGAGACATGACTCTAGTGGATCAACTTGGTGCAATGCAATTAGCAACGCATGCAGCAGTAAGTGCAGCATTCAAAACTCCTGCGGTAATCAGGATGTTTGGAAGACGTGAGCCAAAGCAATTACGGGAACGCCTCTCAATAATAGAAAGAGACACACGACTCGGAAAATTGAGCAAAGAAATGAGTGATAGACAACGAAGTGAAATTTTGAGTGCTTTAAAGCAATTGGGAGAAAAATTGCAACAATCAGAGCTTGAATTTTTGGAAAAATTGTCAATGGATACCGTTGACGTCACTGGTTTTATTAAAGTATCTGACAATCAAGAAAAATGTCAAATGGCTCTAGCAATGGCCAGTCAGGAGGTCAACGCTACTCAAAACACATGAAAAAGACACAATCTCCCTCTAAATTTCGTAGCTCATAATTTCTACATCAATAAATTATTTATTCAATATTTTTAAGTGCTTATTAGTAAGACTTATCCCAAAGAAAATAATCGATCAACAATTGTCTTATTTTCATATATTTGTCCCGGATTTTTTATTCGTTCATAAAGAAAACATATATACTCAACAATATTTATTGCCTGAATTTATAAACAAAAAAAAAGAATACTTATTTCTAAGAAGGCTGACTCCAACTTATATTTATCTAGAAACAAACGTTCATATTTAATTCTATATATGCTCGCTTTAGCGATAATCATGAAAATGGGTTATTGTATCTGGGTACGATTAAATTTCACCATTTTTCTGTAGGAATTTGTGCATGAAAAAAGGAAATGCAATATTTGCACAATCTTTTGTTTTGATGGGTCCACACAACAAGACAATTGAATTGTATGTATGGGTATGCTATTTTTACGATTAATTGTATTCATCTTTGAAAAGTTAGACATCTAATAGTTTACGTAATATACCGGAATTTCTAGATTGAATTTTGATAATTATCGCCAAGATTATAGATTGTTTCTCATTTTTTAATTGAACGTATACGGATTCGTGGCATTTCAACAATTACTTGACGAATCGGAGTCTCAACGTAATTAAAATTCTTATAATTCTCATTCGATTTAATAATGACCGAGGAAGTTCTATTAACCTCAAGTGCAAGAAGGGTAAGAAATGATTAAAGAGAAGGAAATACGAAAGATCAAGTGATTGCCGCGAGAATGGATATGTCAGACATTTCCTTGAATTGATACTTCAATTTAGTCGTGAAGTGGCCATTATTTTTACACTTAACAATCGTTAGACCTGAGAGAACGTTATAGAAAACGTTCCTTACAAGATTCATCATATATAATATATATTTTTCATTAATATAACCAATATTGATGACGAAAAAATGCTAAATGGATCTCGACTTGCCGAGAGATTCTTTCAATTTTTCATATGATTTTTTTCTCATGCCAGTATCGCAAGTATACTTCGTCATTCTTCACTTGTTAATATATTTATAGTAATATATTAGGTGCCCTTTATAATTATATTCACTTGATTCCTCAATTGTTTATATTGAAAGTTTTCTTTAAAGGATTATAAGAGTATCACCAACGGAGCGATATTGATGTGGGTCCTTGGATTATTGTACTTGTGGATGCGGAGAGAACGGTTGACTAGCGTTTACGTCTGCATACTCTCTTGTGCTCCCTTTGCCAATGTAGTTGCTGGCAATCAGTGCTGCAGTACGCTGTATTCCAGCAACAGTGGTAAATAGCTTCAGCTTCACAGTTGTAACACTAAAATAATCAAAAATCCATTGAAGCCTCAAATTATTATGCACAATGCAATTAAAAATCATGTCAAAGCATCATATCATGTCACTCCAGGGCAAATGTTCACTGATGGACGGATATAATAAATTACACAATAAATTACCCATTGTTTCTTCTTAATCTCCGAAATAACTTGTTGATGTTTGTCAGTCATTTGTCTGAGCTCTTTAGCGTGCTCAGCCTGCAATCTCTCGAGCTCTCGACATTTATCTAACTCCATCTCCCTGCGCAGTTTATCAAGTCCTGTGGTGGTAGGTTGATCAGATGTCCTCCGCTCTCTCTTCATCTGGAAACATATCACATACTACTCGAATGCTGCAACAGTGCAGACTTGCCAATCAATGCAACCTTCCTTCCCTGCACGACGAATATTTGAGAAACGAAATAAATGTAGGTGAAAATAAAGATATTACCTTAGCCGGCATAACTTCAGTCTGGTTTGAATCCGTTTGCACTAGGACGCACTTAGTCCTCGGCTCTTGGGAACTCGATGTGACCATGTCCTCCTGTGACCCTTCCTTCTTCAATCCAAGTGGACACGTACTCGATATCGCCCTCGGTGGCTCATCCTCAGCAACTGGTAGCAGTGGCACTTGTCTGTCCTCACTCGTTGATCTACTGCTGCTTTTCTTCATCCCCTTCGTCTCTTGACTCGTCTGTGAGTCGAAATTTCCATCGGAATTCAACCTTTCAACTTTCACTCTCAAGTCTTTCATAATCTGTTTTAATGAAGCGCCATTAGACGCTACCTTTGTTCCGGTGTTCCTGATCTTTGGTGGCTTTGGCCCATCGTCCGTATCACCCAGTTCACAGGTGATATAACGATTCTTTCCCAGCTTCTGCAGGAGAGTCTGATGATGCTTTAATTCCTCAAATGCCTTATTCCAAGCACTCGAACGCTTTATCTATGAAGATATCAATTTTCATCCGTGAATTTTTTTTTTTTGCTAATTACAGCTTTTTTTATACATATAAATATGCTAAATCACTTGACACAAAATGAAATGATAGAACGGATCGTGTACTGCATACCTTCATTTCCTTCCATTTTCCTTTTTCTGATGGCTATGCATGAGATTGTTTTTTTCTTTTTTATTGAGTATACAGCAGTAGTTAGGAAAAGTTGAGAATAGTTTTTTTTTTCAAATAATTTTGCATTCATGTCATGCGATAGGAGAAAAAATTGATTTACTCGGTAAATCTCTGCATTTAAAGCCATTATGAAAATTTATTCGCAATTTCGATTATCTTGGGATATAGTAACGGTAAAAAAGATGAATAAATAATTCAATGTTTTCACCGTGTGCAATCGGAAAATATTTACTAGGATTAAAAGGGTGATTTTTAGTTTTCCTTCTTTGATATACATTGCATTGTGTTTCCACCGAACCATTTCTTCATTTGCCTCGTCTCTTACCTGGAGACTGTGTATACTCGCAGTGATTGGTTTTATGAAGATTTTCTCAATGTTGGCCCGCATATGGTGTCCACCGAAAAACCTGACATCGTACAAGTCATGCTTTATCTCCATCACTTTGGCAGGCCAATAGGGGTACCCCTTTTGTTTTGCATAGACCAGTTGATGTGGTGGATCACATGGAATGCAGAACCACATTTTCTCCGACTTTTCGTTTGATATTCGGTAACAATCAGCACAGCGTCGAATTTCTTTCAAGTCATAACAACAATCCTGGTACATTGTTACACCCATTTCGCCCACTGTACTACTCTCTGTAATAAACATAAGAGTCATAATCATCAATTCTATTGTTAATAATCAAAGAGGAAATGTGAATGATCATAAAAAAATTCTTCTATAAAGAATTTTACTTGAATGGATTATAAGAATCGGTCAAGTTTTAGGATAATGAAAACTGAAAATTATTAATATTGATATTGATATTGTTGACATACTTCCATGATAAATGATGATATTGTGTAAAATGTTGTGTGCATCAGCCTGGAATTCAGCGAGATTCTTGTACTCATTCTTTTTAGTTTTCTCTTCCATGATAGTCAAATCCATATGATTCTTGATAAGAATAGCTGGTCTCCAAGCATCTTCTCCCTCACTGACCCATGTGGGCCCAACAAGCCCCCCCGGAGGTACTTCTCCAGTGGAACTGTCCACCACAATTTTTCTATTAGTGATTTCTTGTGGCAACTTGGCTTTCAAATGTCCACAGGTGAAACTAAGGATGTGATTGAGTGCGACAATATCTGGGTATGAATCACTATTAATTTCTTCACAGAAAGCGCAAATTTTTGTTTCGGGATCATTAGGTACATGACAATCGTGATGATAAACTCGGAAGCATTGTTTACAAGCCTCGACAAGACCAGCTTTGTGACAATCGTAGCAGTACCAGTCGTGTCCATCAGCCTCAGATGCCTCGAGGGGAAGTCGATAACTCTCTTGCTCGATACCACCCTTTGACTGTACTTTTTTTAAAAATACGAGGCCATCTGCCACTGCTTTATTTAATTCGTCCTGGGCTGCGGGCTCAGTTATACCGTAAACCCTTGCAAAGTGCCTTACAATGCGCTCGTTGCTGGGTAAGCTCCTTTGGTTTATTGTTATCTTTATTGCATCCCATATTCGCTGAGTCATCGATGAATCGGTTCTACGTCGTACTGACATTATGATTTCCTTTTTCTGTTAGCAAAATTGAATTTTTCAATGAATACATTTGTACAATGACAGCTGCTAACTGATTATATGATTTTTCTTAATGAAAACTTGAAAAAACAGAATAATATCATTGGAATTAATGGATTTCATTTATGAATCAATGAAAATCGATAAAAAAACAGGGGAGAGGGCATCATTTAATATTAATGAAAGAATCAATATTGATTATAAGCGATACTTATTTTTTTTGTACCCCCATAGGTAGGATCTTACAGTTACTTTTATTGTGGGGTCTTGTTGCCCCCATGCAATGCAAGTATGATAATATTTTGCTAAAACATTGGAGAACCATTCTAAAAAAAACTGTAGTGCTTTTAACATCTCGGAGAAGATCCTAACAGAAATAAATACAGATACAAAACAACGCGAAACGAAGGGATTCAAGTGATGTAAAAATGAATTCTATCGTGTTTGGGTTTGCTGGCTCTGTACTAGCCCTGTCAAGTTTACTTTCATTTTTTTTTCTAATGAAGAGGAATTCTAACCGGTGTATCACTTCATCTTTATCTATCTTGATAACATCAGATATTTTGAGCAGTATTTTAATATCTATTATACTGTTTTATAATCAATATAAAGAGATCATGCTGCAGGGAACTGAGAGTTCTCCCAAAAAGGATATCATGAACTTACTCAAGACAATCAACGGAACCAACGAACAAGAACATGAAATGACAAATTGTGATTCGCAAATAATTCTGATGAATTATTCATTGTTCATGATACCTTTTGCTAATTCTTTTATTTCTCTGCTGTCTATGTCGATTCAGTGTAACTATAATGTGGAAATGTTCTACAGGAAGTGCAAGAATTTTATGAATCTCGGGGTTTCTCATCAGACAAAAGAAACACTGTTTACAAATATTGCTGACAGAAATAACACTGTGACAGTTGTGAGTGTAACTAGTCAATGGATGATTCCCATTTTATCAGCAATGATTTTACTTTTTTCCGGGTATGAAAAATCGATGGACATTGATAGTGTTGATATGACCTGTACTTTTACGACGAATTTCCCCTTTGAAAGTTGTTATTTCGATACCAAGGACGACAGCATTGAAATCTCCAACTCCACTCGGTACCTACTTCCTGATCAACATAACTATATCAATGAACTAGCATTGGAAAAATTTCAACCAAATTCCTCAGCATCTGATGAGATTGTCTCGAAAGTTTACAGTATTGTTGAGTCAGCATTATCATCTTCTGGAGTTCAAGTCCACAGACCAGAGCAATATTATGATGTTGCAGAGTTATCGAATGTTACGAGCTTCATGAAGACTCCATATGGAGAGAATGGAGAAGATGAAGTCAATGTGTTTGACGATTTGATGAAAAATGAATCCGTCCAGTATATTATTAACACGTCCACTGAATCTGGAATGAATAACCTAGGAGTTTCTTCGATAACTGCCACGAAATCCACTAACACTACAACAGATGCAGAAATTTTAAAAGACATTGTGCAGAAGATTTACAGTACTAAATTCAAAATAAAGAATAGAGTGAGACCACAATTAGTCTCAAAGGGGAGATCATACATGGATACTGCTGATCAAATTTTGGTAGTGGACACGAGTATTGGTATTGATGGCAGGAACTTTACGGTTTCAACGTGCATGAAGAATCAGTGCATCATCTCTGTGAATTTTCTGAAAATTCATCTGTTCTTATTAATGATTTTTATTTACTTCGGACCTATATTAGCCTCGACAATATTACACATGCGTTCTCACTATGTATGTTCGAATGTACTTGAAAAATTAGAAATGTCAGGACGAATAGAATCTTCTGCCTCGACAGGATCAAATTCATCGAGTCCTTCTAAGCCCTCAAATTTTGGTTGGTTAGGAGCACAGAATGGTCAAGCTGAAGAAGGAGAGATATCTAATGATAAAGTCCAGGAGATTAAAAGAAAAGTATCTTCCCACAGTATGAAGAACCCACTTGTGGAGATGGAGAAACTGTCAAGCATCTTTAGAAAATCGTTAATTTCCGGAGTTGCTCTATGGACTCCTATGTTTCTGGTAGTTCTAATTAAGGTTTTTCTCTGTTCAGATTTGCCAACTTGGCTGCTACAATTCTTCTATCTCGTGGCTATTTCCTTTGGTGCTGTAAGGAATTATTTTAATTTGGCAGTGTGGAAAAGCAGTGAAATCTTAATGGATGGATTTAGAAAAAAGAATATTGTCCATCCTACATCAGAATCATTGGCGAGTGGATCTAAATAAAATTATTCGAACTAGATTTTGCGATAAATTAAATAATGATGAGCGTTGACAATGCTGAAAAAAATGGAGTGGAGAATAATCGGAGAAAAACAATGAGAATAGATCGACGAAGATTTTTTCTTTATAATAGATTAATGAGGTTTGATAATTTTGCAGTTATAAGGGAATTAGAAATGAAATTATGATGTAAAAGAGAACCACAAAATTCACTGACAATAATGAAACGCAATATCCTGAATAACCTTCATTTTAGGTTTTTTTTTCGGAAGATAATTGAGTACTGTCAATAAAAATTGACGAGACATGAACATACTAAAGGATATCAGAGGATTTTCGTAAAATTACTCTATTCACATGCAACAATTATACTTGGACAGTTAGCTTAAAACAACTGGGTGATAAGCTAGTTCGACAAAACAACCATATCAGTAGCATATGTGCACACACATATTGTATAATAATGAATTCTCTCGGGAATCAGAAATAAATATTGCCACTGACTAATTAAATATTTTCGGTTCAACAATTCAAAAAATCAAGGAGTTGAACTATTTTCAAAGGTGTATGTAAATGTAAAAGAATATAAAATGTGTAATCTCAGCTGGAGAAATATTTTTGTTCCTAATTCCACCGTATCCCTCCACTCTAAAAACCTGCTCCGATGAAAATGACACATGAAGTTTTTTCCAATCTCCAACATAAGGAAGACATGGATTGGCACTAGTAGGAATCCCACAATCGCGAAAAACTTCCAAGTAATCAAATAAAAGGTGAAGAGTACTTGAATCAAGAAATATAGTACGTATGGGTGAATTCGTTGCATGAATCGTCTTACGACTGCATGCGAGCAAATGATGTACATGTTTATTATTATGTTTTTGAATAAAGATACATAGACAGACAAATGTGCGCCGTGGTGAGGATCTTTGTCAATGATAACGTAAAAAACAAGTATAAAAATGGAGAAAGGTTGAAAAAAGTATCAAGATTTACCCACAAAACTGTTCGCAACAATCGACGTACGGAGGCAACCTAACTCTCATAATATTCGTACTTTTTTAGATGTCACGGTGAATGACCCAGTGACGGGGTAGAATTGATACGAGAACCACAAAGTTTATTCGATTTCACCCGCACCGTCAGGTACATACGATTACCTTTCGTCAAAGACGCGCACGTCACTGGTCATACACGAATCGGATTACCTTACGATAAACGATGTATGTGAATACCGTCAAGACGGTGAAGACGTAACCGACGTAAAACACCACCAGAGGACTACATACATATTACATACCAATATCAGAATATCAGATACACCTTCACCACAATTATACTAGTTGCTAGTTCTAGGATTCTAGTACCGCCTGGCGCGCCTCACTAAATTCTTTCCTAACCTAAAAGTTGCGCACGCACGCACTCCAATTTATATATTCGTATATATAATATATATACTACACAGTAAATAGCCGACATTCATTTAATCCATTTAATCTAATTTAATTGATTATTTTATCATTGAAAAATTATATATCGTATTGGCTGGGAGGATAATATCGCAATTTAAGTAATCTCTCCTTCCAACTGTTAATTAGATTGATTTTGATTAGCCACACACGATCTTATCCGTGTTTATTGATTCATAATGTCACTCGTTGCACACTACATACGTACGTATGTGCGTATTGTCTCATGTTGAAACAATATTTGAAAAAATTGTTTCATTTTCTCAGTTTAGCTGCTGAAATATTAGAAATCAGAGTACAAGTTTACTTCTTTCATTACACCATTGTGATATTGATCATAGCCTTTTTTATTGTGTAATAACATTATTAAGTCTCACACAGCTAGTTCCTTGAGTGATTATAAGGTATTTTAAAAGATAATACGAATTCGTCCATTGTTACCGTTAATAGTTCTAGTTGCACCAGGGTAGATTATTATGAGACAGTTATTTTAATATTTTTGAATCATAGGCGGCGATCTTAAAAAACGCGCGCCAGATGATTTTATATTATTATTGTTATTATTTATATACATATACAGTGTCTCATTACACAAATCATGAGAAATGCAGCGGCGAATCATTTAAATGATTTGATATGTCCTAAATTGATTTTGTTAACTTGAGTATAATAAATATAGAAGAAAAGTTGATCATACCGGATGAATAAGGCGAGTGTAGTGAAATACCGGATAATTATTGGAAAAATTTTTAGCAGATTTCTTCTTCAAGGGTTTGCTGAAGAGGTTATATCTCGCGGAAGGCTGTGATTTTTCAGTGGATTTTTAATGATAATTATAATTTAACAGAAAAACAGTAATGAGTAAGGAAAATTTTTGATTTGTGTGGAGTTGAAGGAAATTGCAAGACTTGAAATTCATTTGATGATATGGCTGACGTACCTGAGACAATTCCCAGAAATGATCCTGTTGATGGTAAGCGTTCAAGTTTCAAGTAATTGCTTGGCTTCAAAAGGATAAATGTCAGTAAATCCTTGAAATTTTGTGAAGTAAGACATGATAATGTGTAACTTAGGTTTGTTAGCACCACAGCTTGTGAGGCAAGTAAATCCCAGCGGAGAATTGATTGTCTGTTTTAATTGCATCCTAGGGTTAACCATTTCTACGTAATTAATCTGGAGGATAGTTTTTTATTGATCAACCACCGTATTGACATTATCATTCGATTAATTTATGTTTCACCGATTCTCCAATAGTTTTATTAAAGAAGAATTAGAATGATGTTTGAATGTTTAGGTCCATGATAAACGTAAAGAAATGAATTTTTCCATTACAAACACGTTTTTATATGTTTAACTGTTTTGGAAACAATTTTTGGGCAAGTCAAAGGTAGTTAAACCTTTGGTAAAATTGACGTTAACTTCGGGTTTAAATTTTCGATTGCTGAAATTAATTTTGAGCTAATGGGAAATTTCAATAGGCAGTGGTCTAGGTATGCGGTTTGTGGTAGAATATCATGCAGAACAAACAAACAACAAATGTTTCATTAAGAGTCATCTTATCTTGGTCTATTCGTGGCTGAATAAAAATTATTCAGCGCTTAGCGAAGGGTAACCGTAAAAATTTCTCAGGAACACAACGCTTAACATTATTTAATATTACATTAACTTAACAAACAACGCACCGAAAACGCCGCTTGATGTTTTTTCAAGGAAATGATCTTCTGAACCTAGAGTGTAGATTGAGTAGGGGGTTGTGGAATTCAGTTAAAAGTAACTTCGTATTTTTTATTTATGAGAGAACTCATAACCGTTAACATCGAATTTCTATTCCGATTTTGGATGCGCCCATTCCGGAAATTGGTGAAGATTGAAGACGTAGGTTCCCCAGGTGCTGAAAGTTGAAACAGCAATGAGCAGAGTAATGACACTAGGTCCAATACCTGCGATGATGAAGTCTTTCGTTTTGATGCGACCTGCCGCACTTGCAATGGCATTTGGAGGTGTCCCAACAGGGAGATGAAATGAAAATGAACAGCAGAGAGCAGCTGGTAGCATTAATTTCAAGGGATGAATCTGAATAGCTACGCACTGCAACAATTAAACAAAATTACAATGGCACCATTATTGGAATGTCTCAATATCATAGGAACGAGTGTATTAATATTTACCATCTCTGCCAATACTGGCAGTATAATATTGGCAACAGCAACATTTGCCGTAAGTTCTGTGACGGTTTCCGCGAATATACAAACAATCAAGAGTATCATTATTTCATTGAGTCCTTTGAGTCCAGAGAGCGATTCACCAAGCATTGTTGATAACCCAGAATCGGTACTTCCAGTAGCAATAGCAAAGCCACCACCGAGAACGAACAAGAGGCTCCAGTGCATTCTTTCATTTATTATCTTCCATGTAATTAAAGCTGGCGCCGGCTTTGTTGGCCGTTTTGTTGGATCTTTATCGAAAGCTTTTAAGAAGTCCAATTTTGAGGGAATGATGAAGAGGAGAATCGTAAGGCCGATTGCAGCTGTTGAGTCTTTAACTGGTCTAAAATAGGAAGCAACCATTCTTGTAATTAGTATAGAGTAAAAAACAATTATTTTAATTAGTCTACGTTTATGAACTCATGCGAATTTTTACTATTTGTTCCATTAATGTATTACTAAGTATTATTTAGTATTATTTGAGCTTAGTGTTCGAGATTATCCGAGAGTTTACGAGTATTTAGTTTAACAGGGTAAAAAAAGTGAGTTTTTATGGGATGGATTTTTCATGATGAACTGGTAGCTTTGATTGATGTCAATCGAAGTTTTCGAGAAATACCTAAGAATTGTGTAGCTCGTGCAATTTTTTTAATAGAAAAATCTCAAGTTCAAATCTGGGTTTACGAAAAAACTAGTCAAAGGAGAGAGAAAGTCTCAGAAATTTGCATTAATTTTGATTTGAGTCTGAGATTGATCTATTGGGGCCCTAATTTTAATTATTAGTCAATGGTGAATAAAATTTCTTACAAGTCTGTAATGTACGAGGGCCATCCCCTAACAAATCCGGGTTCCCTAAAGAACCATAGTAGTACTACACCAATGAACAAAAAGCCCACTATTGTTTCATACCACGTAATTGGTCCCAATTCTTTATATTTCTGCTCAATCACTGATGCAGCAACCTTTTCACCTTGAGCCCCAATATTTATGGCTTTTGCGTCTTCACTAGTTGGCCTGAAGAGGCCCATGTACATTATTTGTAGCCATAACCATGTGAGAAGACCCATGAGGAGCATCGCCGGCACTGCATATAGCATCCAAGAAGCGAAATTTATACCTGGGCTCTCTTTAAATCGTCTATAAGAAAGAAAGTTTCTATTATTTGACAATACAAATCCTAATTTTAATATAAAGAAAAGCAAATCGATCTCGAATTATCTCGAATGACCGTAAGGATAATGTCGTGACTAAATCTCAAACATTTCGAATGAACACGCGTGCGGAGCACGTGCGGGCGATCTCATCAATGAAAAATTTGATTCTGTCACTCAAGGAGAGAAATATTACATTTCTGCCGGGTCCATTCGTTTGTCTCCATCAGAGAAGAATTAAATGCTACCCACTTACTCTTCATAAATTCCTTTAAGAGTCAAGTTTGTTCCACTCCCAACAAGTGTGCCTATTCCACCTATACTAGAAGCATAAGCAGCAGACAAGTAATAAACCATAGTTGTGTGAGTCGGTTGCTTGGGTCTGAAAACCATATTTTTTAGAATAATTGTCTTTATGGATTTTTATTTAGTGTTATTAGTTTATTTTATAATTCACCTGTCTGGACCTTCCTCTGTAGAGTTGTCCGCTTCGAACATACGTCCAAGCCCTTGCTAATTATTTAGGACAGAGAAAAATTGTATAAGTTAATAAGTTCGGGTATGGGATATACAGAAAAAATTTTTTCCGCTCCATTATCATATCAAAAGGAAATGACAATTCGAGATACGCATGGGATATATTTGTAGAATTGTTTTTTAATTTTCTAAGAATAGTGCATAGTTGAATAATCAGTTCATCATCAAAAAAATTAAGTCCTGAGAATTTCTCATTGGATGCGGCACCAATACAACACACACCGAAATGCATCACATACACGCACAAGTCATTGAGCAATGTTATCAAACCGAAGTACCGCGCTAGTCAAAGTCGGTAGTCAGTACTCTAATTTGACTTATGATGTACTCACAGAACTGCCTTAACAAAGCTCCATTAAGTGCATACTATTTTTTAATTTTAATCTTGCAGTTATCTCCATATGAATTCAATAAGATGATGAATTTTCCATTAAGTTTAGACAGTACTGCTCACCCCCGAAAAATGGATTCTTCGATCCTGAGGCGTAAGGCAAGTAATTGGAATGAATGGAGTCAGTGTTTGAAGCAATTTTACTGATAGCTCCTTTTAATGCTTATTTTATATCGCTTTGAGTCGAATGAGACTATGTGGCGATTGATCAGGACTTTTTAAAGCTGGTTAGATTTCACCATTCTACCCGACCAGGAATCGAACCTGGATCCTTTGTGAGGCAACGACCTTAACCACTACGCCATGTCACCGGGCTACTGATAGCTTCGTGATACTATCAAAATATGCGGATCACTATCATCTATAATATATGTATTAATATTACCGTCTCAAGTTCTACGAGAACAGTCTCCATGATTGGAATCATCATAGCAGTCGCCGCTGTATTTGAGATCCACATAGAGATGAACATGGTCACACAGAATAATCCCAAACTCAATCTGCAGAATTCAATTTTGTTGATGAATTTTGGAGTGAAACAAATTCAATACTTTGTCGTATCAACTCACTTTCTATGACTGCAGCCTATTGTTTTGATGATCAACAGTGCTACTCGCATATGAAGTCCTGAATTTTCTATAACTACCGCGATTATGAGGCTTCCAAAGAACATCATTGTTGTATCGTTCATGTAACAATCAGCTGTTCTTGACGTACTAAGAATGCACATTAATGGATAAAGAACTACTGGAATCATGCCAGTAATGGGTAATGGAAGAACTTCTGTTACCCAAAACATAGCCATCAGACTAACAACATATAGACATCTGTACATCTGGAATAATAAAAAAATGTTCTCCTCAATGAAAAATAATTTTTCATCATGTTTCCATGATGGGAACTTAATAATCATTCTATGGAGTTTTATTAATACTAATATCGGACTAGAACAAATAATTTTCAATACAGATTTCCAAAGACTACTCGCTGATTTTCGCAGTAGGTAAAGATGTGGATTTTAAAGCATAGAGAGCCAAATAATACAGAAAGACGAAGAAAAATCAGTGAAATACTGAAAATAGCCCAGATAGAAACTAGCAAGTGGCCCAAACTTGGTTTGAGAGCAGTCCAACCTTGGCAAGTTTTGGGTCAAAACAGGTATCCCACGTGTTAAACATCGTTTATATAATCAGAGTCGTAACTTACGATTCCAAGCCCCGAAATTTCTTTGTTTGTAAATATTTTACGCTCTCAATTTAGTGGTGTACTCGATTCCAGATATCATAAATTACATTCCAGAACACCTATTTTACAGGTAAATTTTTCAATAGGAGAATTTGAAAACCGTTTGTCTCTTGGATCTTCAAAGGTTATTTCTTTTGTTTTTGCATCCAGTGACCCCACATTTTTATGACTTCCGAAAGGAATTTTTGTATATTTTGAGCAATGAAATATTGCTTATTCGTCATTTGGAGTTGAAAAATTTGAAATATGAAAACAGCTCTGATATCTTTCATATCAGTCATTAATAAAAGAGAAGATTAAAAGATAAGATACCGAGAATAAACATATTTTAATGTGTGTCATTTTTGTATCAACTAATTGTTTTTACCTCTCCGTCATTAAAAATCACCAAAGGAAGAAGTGCAATTGGCCATATTATTAGCACAAGAGTTCTCCAATATATGAAGATAAATCTGCCAAGAAGTCCTATAAAACTGATATCTTTTACGAAGGGTCTAGAAAAAAAACAGTGAATTTTAATACTTGCAAACATCAAAACAATGAAGAAATATTTTCATTTTTCCTCACACTCTAGTGTTTTCATCTCTTCCAGTATCCATATTTATTTTGGTATCCATCTCACTGCGTAACATACTCACAAATCACTGAAACAGACAACGAACTTTCGACGTAATCACAAACACCTTAACATTCTTCCCAGGTTCTATTTTCGAATAATATAATTAGTGATGCGCGAAATAAAACTGTTAATTTACCAAACTATGGCAATATTTCGGTAACAATCTAGCCACCACAAGTTTCTCTTGTTTTGTAAAAATTACAATGCGGTGACCTTCGGATGTCATAAACAGCATCAGCAAAAGCAGTGCAAATGAATGATGCAGGTCTACGATAAAACTGAATAAATTTCGTTAAGGTAGTCAACAACATCAATATTACAATTAGTTAAGAATGTAAATAGTTGTTGGCTAACAGCGGCAACGAGGCCCGATAGAAATTTACACTATGGTACACTAAACATAAGTTTTTACTTCCATGGGTACCCCCACTCCACGTAGTCACCACTTGTAGCTATTTCCCCCACTCCTCAAATCAGGGAAAATAGTTATGCTAACTTCATTACACAGGCTACAGCCTTACTAATCTAGTACCCCATTGCTAGCAACTCGTGAAAACTGAAACCACTGAAAATTTCTAGCATTAACCCCATATTTACCCTGTGTTTTCAGTACCATTTATCTCTAGGTAGTGAACGTTGATCGAAGTTGATAATGTTTCTAATGTTCTTTTGAATATGATGAGTATTCATTCATTGATGATTGCGTTTGTTATTATTGAACCAGGCGAAAGTCCCAAAAATTCTAAATAATTCAAGAGGTTTCGTGTATGATCGATATTTGAATTCTGCGCGCGTGCATTGTCCTTGAGATATGTTGCCATAGCTTTCAGTTGCGCGTGCAGAAAATACGGTCAGTCGTTAACTTCCATTTTTCAGATTTAATGCAAATGATTCATTTAATCGTCGTGAAAATTATACCGTTTATCGGTTACGATAATATTTATTGACCCACGAAATTTTTTCAGTAACCTTGTATTAATTCCCATAAAAGGACGGGTTAATGGTGGATTAAATAAAAATTAATTACTAACAATTTCCAAAGTCATTGAAATATCTTACGTAGGATTTTCACTAAATTCGTATATTTCCTTGTACCTCCCAAAATTTCGGGATAACTCCTTAAGCTTGACACAGCAAGCTCGGACTAAGCCTGACACAACTGTTCAACCGAGATTGACTTATCATATAATGAGTAATCTTGGATTACCTGGCTATAATCAATCAATTGTTTTTCATGAATACGTCAAAAATTTGTCTACAATCATTGATAGATGTGACTGAAATAAATTAGTTAATTAAAAATTGATCGGTTCGGGAAGAATTCATTGAACGAACTCAATGAGAACATTCACAACAATGTGAATATGAAGTCATTCAAAAATCATATATCTGTGTGGGCCATTAAGAAGTATGTGTAGAGATAAAAAAAAGATATTTCGAAAGCCAGTGATAGACGAAAATTTTCTTTTATATATATATTATCAAAATCGCTCGTCTGAATGAAAAATGTTAGAAAATTGTGAAAAAAATGCAGGAAATGGCTCTTGACATATATCTAATCAAGGTTAATGACTGGCTGATTTCACATGATATACCTCACATAATCTATCTAATGTAGGGTGATAAAATGATGCTTCCTCACTTATAACGCATAATTGTGGGTTTTCAAACGACGTAGTTGATATGTCATTCAGGCCTTGCAACGATCTACCTTAGTAAAACTCAAATCGAATTTTTGGGAAAAAATCACCATCTGATAAACCTGACTGTGTCATTTTGGGACCTATTCGATGAAGTTCCTTATAAATAAACGTCTCTAATATAATTCAGTGTATTGTTCTCAGTGCAATGACTTATTCAAAGCGGAATCGATGCCCTCAACAGACTAAAGAGTTCAATGTTAGCGTCTCAAAACCTCTGAAAGTTGATCATTCTCATAAACATATTTTTAGAGAAAATTCTCTGTGAACCGATTGATGTAGAAAACTTGAGTTAACATCGACAATAAGAAACCATTCTGAGTATTTTTCAATGAGCTCTACGTGTCTCATCCAATTTGAAAACTCCAATTATCAATAACCTTTTTCAATTGAACTATATTATCAGTTATTACACGTGATTTTGTTTCCTCCGTATGACATTATCAATTAAATCAAAGTTTACCTGCATTTGAGTTGCTGTGACAGTTGCTGTTAATTAATTGACATTGAATTATAGCTATGCTTATGGAGCTGGTTTAATTTCCGAAACCGGGTAACAATTCACAAACCATAATCGATATGAGATTGCCTAATCCGTTTAAAACTAGGCGAATTGCTTTCAAGTACGGTATCTGATATTATTCATTAATATTTTCATACGGAAGGTCAATGTTTACTGGCGTTGAGTTTATTCCTGAGAGAATAGGAACACAGCTTGCAAGCGAGCGGTGGAACAGGCCAAATGTCGAGTACGTCTGATCAAGTACTGTGGGACTTTCAGTTGACTCGAATCATATTCTTTGGCCCCTTCCCTATTCCCCGGCAACCCTACCATCCCACGCTGACGTCTCCTGTTAATAATCATGAAGACGATACAGAAAAAATATGATTCTCCAACAATCATTCCTACATTGAGAAAAAACATTTCTTTTGCCAAGAATTATTTCTACAAGTTAATCTCACCATTACTGTGTAGTCTCAAATAATCTCACAACATTTGTTATTGTATATTCTCTTGTGGTTAGTAAATATTATTGGTTAAAGACATTTGTTTTTCCCAGTGTATTTTTCCACTGAACAACTATAACTTTTGAGTAACATAAATTTTATCCCTTAGCTACATGATTAGAGGAAAAATTTGAGAAAAACTACAAAATTTTATGCTATCAGGTAATGATGTAAGTATTTCTTGTTGATGAAGAATCCCGAAGATATAAAGAATGCCGATCTCTTCATGGATTCCTAAACCTTGACGTAAAAGAATTTTAATTTAGTCTTTCTCCAATTCATTTGACCGAATTTTAATCGTTATGTGATAGAAACACTTGTCGTTGAAGAGCCCGTTTTTTTCTACTCGTCTAATATTTATTTTGCATGTGATTACATACTAAAATAAAAAAATAAATCTAACAATGGGGTTAATTTGTAATCAGCCTAGTTACATTGTTCAATGACGCGCATGCGCCAATTGCAGGATGCATTCCATTCTGCGGGAAGATGAAGTTAGTGTTGCTACAATAGATGTAGCATAAAACGTACGTAATGTATGAAATAATCATTCAGCTGCATTCGAATTATTTTTGATTGTTGCTATAGTTTCGTGTCCCTCGCGGTGCGTTCATTATGGGATCATCCTTATGTGTTCTGATTATAAGCCTTGTTCTTGAATTATCCTCCATTGTCGTAACAAAAAATCTATGTAACAATAGATAGATATAACAATTGTTTCGCAAATATTTATTAATAATTCACTTAACAGGTTTTGAAATACGTTATTCAGTCAAAAAATATTCGTATTTGCTAGAGTCTATCAGCTAGACAACATGAGAGCCTTTTTTATTCTATAAAATTATTATTCTCATTGGAGATTTTCATTGTAATTGTCATCATGATGATGTATGAATTCACGTAATTATTATAATTATATGATCATGCTTTTTTAAAATTATTATAATTATATAATCATGCTTTTTTACAATTATTATAATTATATAATCATGCTTTTTTACACATCCTAATATAGAAATCAATCTCGAAATATCTCGAATGACCGTAAGGATAAGCCCCGTAAGACGAAACCGACCCGCCACTATGACGTAGCAAAATTTGGAAAAATTCAAAAATGTCAAAAATTCAAAAAATCGCGAAAATTCGCGGATTATCGCAGAAATTGATGGAGACTGCAAATTATTGGACAAATTTTACCTCGGGACCGTGAGGGGGGGGGGGGGCAACATTTGGAAACCTCAAACCTCAAACATTTCCAGTAAATACGCGGGCTGAGCGATTACAATGTAAATGTGGACAATATTATAAATATTGGATTATGGATATCGAAATAAATAAACACTTGGAGAATTTTTAAGACTGACAATTATTATTTCAATATTATAAGACTCTAGACAGTTAAGAGGTACTTTACTGAACGAAGACTTACAACCAACTAACTAAAGATTACTAGTAAGGCCCACATTGCACTCCTCTCCAAAGGGTAATATAATTTCTCCTTCCATTCTCAACCCTTGGATTTTTCTCTTTCTTGACCCTCTCTGGTCGCCAGATGTATTTTTGGAAAAACCCGCAATGAGAAAGTCCCTCCGGGACTTTCCCCTTTTTTTATAACATAAAGGGAAGGTCCCATAGCAACAAAGAAATAAACATTTCCTAAATCCGGAAATATAAAAACTCTAGAAGAGTGAATTTTGAACTCGGGGAAAACCCCCAAATCCAACAATAAATATAAATAAATATAAATAAATATATATAAATATATAATAAATATATAAATATATAATATAAATAAATATATATAAATTAGTCTTAGATAAAATTCGGCGCGCATCATGATTAAATTTGTTAGAATACTTTTCAAGCCTTATGACATAAATTACTATTTGATTTCAGAGAAATATCGAGCGATTGCCAGTATTTCTTTTGCATTACTATTGTTGGGTATTGGAGTACCCCTTTGGTGGCATACGACCGCAGTGACCCGAGTGGCTCTTCCTTATTCCGGAATTGCAGATTTATCCAACCTTGATATAAAAATCCTTTGTGAAATTACGGTTGCATCATCGTCAAAAAACCGAGCGGAATTATTAGGAAAGGAAATTAGCCAGGAATTCGAAAAATCTGGTGAGTTTGCATCGAACAAAAATGTGATAATTTAATAAATCTACTTTTATCTTAGTTATTATTTACTCTCTTTAACCGATTATTAGCTTTTTTCGTTAATTAATCCGAAAGATCAGGGGTCGAGGGTTTAATTAAGACTCGCTTAATTCGATAAAAAATAGGCGTGACTTATCTATGACTGTTAGCGTTTTGATTTTCTTCGTCCAGCGCTTCGAAGGTGTGGAGGGAGTGATCCTCATATATTTAGTAACATGTTTAACAGATCCTCCTGGAGGGAGTACCTTTACCCTGGGTGTCACCCTTTTCTCCCTGGCAAGCCGAAATGACTGATTCCGAATCAAGTATCTCCAAATTTGAGGAGTTTACTTCTTTGTAGATTCTTTCAGAAACTAAATCAAGACTGAGTCGATTTTGAATTATTGCTTGATCCTTCGATGCTTATTTAAAACTTTTAATTTATGTCATTAGCTTTCGCGAGTGAATCCTTTAGGATTATGGAATTGCTCTGAAAAAATACCGGGGCTTCATGATTCCTTCTTCTTTTAGGATTTTTAAAAAAATTACTTAAATTGTCAAACATAATCTAATGTGTAGTGTATTTTCAGAATTATACGAGATTAATTTCAATTACAAAATAATATCAAGTGAGATCATAAGATCGGCATTTACGTTGCATGATCATGAGAAAATCGCCAGCGGGTTCAACGTTGGTGAGGGGAAGCTGTTATTATTAGAAGCGCCGAATCTCAGCGAAGTATTGGTTGGCTCCAATCGAAGTGTCTTTTTCCCGTCTGAAACAAGTAAAACAATTTGACAGCATTAATGTTTCGATATTAATGTTCACTTCCATTCAATTGTTCAACTTTCATGTTATCCTCTTAGTCTCTAATTACTTGCCGTTGAATATAAATGAAAAGAAATAATAACCGGAATTTAATTTGCAAAACAGGTGGTCTCAAATTAGCACAAATATTGTCCAAAATACTCTTGAGAGATAAATCTCTAGAATTAACGCGAAACGCTTTGACAGACCCCACGAAATACAGTTTAGATGAAGAAAATCGTAGGAGATTTCCAGCAAGTCCAGCGTATGACGTACTTCTCAGCGTAATAAATCCAGATCCTGAGAAGCAAAAAGTCAACTGGGATCTTCTGAAAATTGCTGAAGGTTTTACCATTGTTTAATCAAATAATTTTCTCACTCATTTAATAGGATTATGCTTTCTCTTTTAGATTTTTTGGAGCCTTTTCTAAATCATCTAGCCCCAGTGGCAAATTTCTCAGTCAAGTCTCAGTGGCTGTATTTGATACCATTCGACGTTAGGCCGAAACAATTACTTGATGACAGCCGCTTGGGACACCATTACGCCTTACCAGAAGATGTCCTACCTCAATTGATAACTCCGTTAGAGAAGAAAATTGGTAAGCTAATTGGCTTTCTTCTTTTAAGACAACGAGATCGTCTGGATTAATGCGAAATGTTGAAGATTCGGGTCGGTTTCTGAAACTGGTAACATGAGATTTACTTGATAACAATTAGATATGCAATTCACCAAAATCTTTAAATTCAGCTTCTCAGGTGAGTCTCCACTCCTGTATCAACTTGGTCATATACATGGTACCCTGTGAAAATGCGCCAATTTATATTTACACACGAAAAGGTTACCGATCAAAATCATCGGACAATTTGGAAGCATTTTTATCTCCTCGATGGGGTGGAGTTATAATGTCGAATCCAGAATTTGACGCGTGTAAAGCATTACAAGAGAATGAGTCTCTTGAAGTCAATAGTAGTCCTGCAACAATTATGGGAGTATTCTTGGCACAACTGAGGCTCTTGTTGGGCATCCCAGATCCAGTAAGTCCACTCGTCATAAAATTAAAACAAATTGATAATATGGCCTTTTATTGTAGGAAAACACAATTCTAGGGGTTCAAGTGGCCCCTCTTATCAATTCCAAACCCAGAGAATGGGAATTGGATGCTTTGTTTCGTGTTCGTGCCATTGAACAATTGACATCCGCAAAACTAACTTTGCAATCATTAGCTCAGCTGTTAGAAGAAATCAGTAATATCGTTATTACAAACACTGTTGGTAATAGGATAAATACCGCTCTTAAGCTCATACATCAATCGGCAGAAGAACTGAAACGAGGACGACTGACTGAAGGATTTCTACTTAGCAAAGATGCATTTATAATTGCCGAAGCTGCTTTTACGGATCCTTCCTTATTAGCACTTTTGTACTTTCCTGAAGATCAAAAGTAAGACTCTTTTTCTTCAACTTCCAATTCCTCTTTTGTTTTGTTTTCTTTATTAACACGGGATTATTCGACATTCATTTCAAATCTTTGAGATTTAACCACGACGGGTCGAGGTGACGGGTCGGTTTTGTCTTTCCGATCTTACTCTTACGTTCAGTCAAGATATTTCGAGATATTTCGAGATCAATTCCCTCTTGTCTTTTTATATTACGATTAGGATAATAGTAAAATTTGAAAATACACATTTCTTTTTATTTTTTAACAAAAATTTGTTTATGAAACTGCAATAGCACTTTTCAATTGTGTTGTTTGCTTTGAATTTTACAGGTATGCTGTCTACATTCCTTTATTCCTACCTGTTATGATACCAGTACTTCTCTCGTTGAAGAAAATCAAGCATTACTACTTCCCCGGGAGTTTGGGGCAGACTTGTATTAATACAGTTTCCACTATTTCCCACTAGCCGAAAACAATAAGAACAAATTGAAGGAATGTTTGATATCTTTTCATAAATTATTTGCATCAGAGGTGTTGAAAGCAAAATATAGAATAAGAAATAATGGCCATTTTATATTTATTATATATTTAAAAACGTGTTCACCGAAGACACACGTCGCGGAAATTTCTGACACAAATCTAAAGCAAAAAAATAATAAAAAAATGCAAAGCAAAAACCATTTTATTCGTCGCTTATTCCTCACGACAGGTAGTTATAAGGATCTGGGAGAATAGAAAAATTCCGTTTTGTTTTCTCAAGTCATTATTAATTTATTTTATGTTCCCATTGTTTTTTCCTGTTAAAAATTTCATTGACAAAAAAAAAGAAAGTATGGAAAAACTTAATCGGAATCAGTTATGTGTTGAATATAAGAAGTAAACCAATTCCGCCATCCACGCCGATCGACAATACTTCAAGCTCTCACTCTCTCGTATTCTCTTTTACCATTTTAATAATTGATGAATTATTATTAGCGTGTTAGGAGACGGCTAAAATGAATATATACATTCGTATTAAATCAATCCTCAATTAGTTATAAAAAAGGGTATTACAAAAGAGTGAGACGTTAAGGATGGGGATTCGTCTTCCCATCAATTTTTAAAGTCTTCTTGATTTATCGTGGATTGTCGATTAGTTCGATGCGATAAATATACCGTTTCTGAGTTATATTATTGTTCAATGAAATTAAATGAAGAAAACTCTAGGAAAATGGTACCCCGAGATGTGAAAGTTACCGAGTCATTCCGTATAAGCTTTAAAAACGGTATATTTCAACGCTCCAACAGTCGGCAAAAAATCTGCAAAAAAAATCATAGGGATGAGGGAGATAGCAATCCATCCTTAAGTTACATCAAACTTTGAAAACAGCCAACTTGAGAACCTCTCTCTATGCTTCAAGGCCTTGCTTTTGATTTTCAAAAACTCAGGAACAAAATAGAGGGCCTTAGTATAAAAGAGGTAACATTTATTATGAATTCCCCTTGTTCCAGTCTTTCCACTCAACCGAAAAGATTTTTCTGAGAGCAAAAGAAAATTACAAAAAAAACCCTAATCCTGACATTCAAACCAATTTATAAATTGACGCTTTCAATCCTTCCACCCATTCAACCAACTAATTAAATACTTAAGAACGATAGTTGTTACATGTTTTCCCAGATCTGATAAGGGGAGTTTAAAAAATCAATGCCATAGAAACAAATAGCAACAATGTTAAATTATCCGTAAAATACAATAAAATTTAAAAATTATTGAAAAAATAAACTTGAAAGAAATAAACATTTAAAATGTACAAAATCAATAAAAGATGATGGTCCTCATCTCGTTAAAAGAAGTCGCGTCCTAATAGTGCAGTGGAGGGAGGCAGTTGATGAATGAAGTAAGTCGGAGTAAAAATAAATTATTCGTCGAATATTTCTGATTCGTAAAAAAAAAAAATTAATAATGATTTTTTTTTCTCAAGAGAAGAAAAAAAAAATGATGAAGGTAAATGAAAATAGATTTTCGTTCCCTTCAGCAGGAACTTTGAACTAGCTGTATCGCATGTTGCAGAGCATCTGCGATATTCTGAAATACAGGTACACCTTCGCGCGTCGCATAATCTGACAGGTACATTCTACCCCGATTGTAATCCTTCACGGCTTGCTCAGTTAGCTAGAAAAAAAATATTAACGATGAAACTAAAATGAAATTCTTCAAAGTAGATGCATATCTGTCACTCACTACAAATCTATCATCTTCAATTACCTGTTCACCAGAGACTACACAACTTTCCGGCATAAGTTGTATGCATAGAACCAACTTAGCGTGAAGCCCAATTGAGTAAGCTGCCAATGCCGCGATGGCGATGCCCCGCGAGTGTTGAGGCATTATCAGTAGAATAACACGTGACCTTTTCATATGTTGTAACTCTTGAGGTAATTGTCTCACTGTGTACTCGTTCATATGTGGACGATGCAACGTCAGACCCTTTGACCTATTTTAATTATACATCAAAATCTTATACATTTCTTTCACTTTCCTCAACACTTATTACTTACTTTATTAACGGTACGGCTGATGACTCCAACCAAAGCAGATCCTTACCAACTAGGCCAATGTATAAGTCTCTTTTGTCTGATTCAAGTACCAATGAATGCGTCCAATCTGATTTGAAAAATCATCGATCTCATTATGCATTGTTTATATTCCATAAATAATTATCATCATTTTTTCTCAATATTATTATTAGTCTTATCGGAAATTTACTACGATTTTCGTGCAGCTCTCACGGAATAAATATATATACTAATATTTATATGTGATTGAATGTACCAGGAATATATGGCTATATATACACAGAATTTTGTATGATGTATATGGATCCAGTGCTTAAGAGATCTATTGCAAAATAGAATAAAAAACAGCTAATAGCTGTTCATTTTCGTCAAAAATCATCAGCATAAACTTAGAAATTTTCAACTATTTGTGAAATATCATCCACAAAATGTGGTTTGTAAACTTTCGTTTTTTTGTATTAAAATACCTAAAAATTGATTAAAGGGATGTACAAAAGCTCCATGAAGGAATTTCGTAGCCTTCCTAGATAATATACTCCATACTGAAGGTATCTCACTTTCACAGTGTGTTCCATTGGCTTTGGGGCGTCTCCATTCACCGGCAAGTAGACAGAACTGCTCGAAATTGATACATTGTTCAGATGGATCTTCCTTTGACGCTAAATGCCTCACTAAATTTTCATGGGTCTCTGTAAAAATTGCAACAGAACAAAACCGAATTTATACTACGGAATTTTCAAGTATATAGAAACTGAAAAGGAAGAAGAATACAGTAATGAGATATCACCTTACTAAAAAATATAATTAATTAATCCGTCATTTTTTTAACTGAGTGTTGGAATAACACTTTCGAAAAATATTGAGTTTTTGCACATCGATGAATTCGGAATCTCAGTGGCTAGGTGCGAGCCTAGTGTTCTGAAGGATTCGATTCGCCGTTGAATAAAATTTCTCACAGGCACCGGTGAGCGGGAGGTTTCTAACAGAGCAACGGCCTGTATCGAAATGGTTTTTCCTGTGGTTTCCCATGTCACTCCTATGTTCTAAAGGAGAGTGAATACGGTACAGTGTAGGATCCACAGCCGCATGCATACGGTTGGACAGGGCCAATTAGCCAGAGAGAGGGCGGAAAGGGCCGGGATATAAGAAAAAAAAAAGAATTCGGTTGATATTAACAAGATTAACTGTTACCGAATGGCGCTGTTCAATTAAAAGCAATTGAATATTCGTTAATAGTTACCGAACGATTCAGTTGAGCGTTGGCATGTTCAGCGAAATGACCATTCGGCAACAGTTACTGGATCTTTAATTGACCTGAAAAACAGATTGTTCCCTCATGATTAATCATGATTTGGAATAATTATAGGAAAGTAGGATGTGTACAACATGGTACCGATCCTCACGCGGAGGATTAAATTCCAGTAAAGATTAGAAGAGTCAAAATCTTGCGGACACCAAGGGAGGCTGTAAATTATTGGACAAATTGCGTCTGAGATGGGCGGGAGGGGACCGGGAAAATTTTGAAAATTCAAAAAATTTTAAAAGACCATTACTTTCAAGGGTAAGATCCGTAAGACGAAACCGACTCGCCACCACGACGTCGTGGCTAAATCTCAAACATTTCGAATAAATGCGCGTGTGGGGCACACGCGGACTGTCGTGTAGTAATATAAAATAAGTAAGAAAGAAAGAAAGAAAGAAAGAAAGAAAGAGAGGAATAGGAAAATAAGCGTCAAAAGAACGAGTCCATTCGGAGGCCAACTGCTAATTCAATCACAACAATATATATCATCAGTATATCGTCAGAAATCTATACACGTAAAGTGACGGCATGGAAAAGAAATTAGAATGATTTGTATAAACTTCAAAGTATTTATAAATTTATAAATGAACATTTGTAGAAATGACTTGTTTGGTTGCGTTAATTCATTCGGCGATACATAGTAAGCCCTTTGTTCGTATTACCTGATTTATTCACGATACTGAGAAACTCCGAAACGGAAATATTGCAATTGGCATATGACTGCATAGCAATCCGGACCTGAAAAGATCCGTAAAATGACAAAAATCAATAACTACTTTACATTATAGATTAAACAATCTCCAATAGAGAGTAAGGAATTGGAAAGAGAATATTTTTTTCGCTGCTTACTCACATCCCTCAAACGGATGCAACCTGTATCATTTGTATCAATGGAGCGGAATATTTCCCGCAGTGTTCTGAAAAAAAAAATGAAATGCGTACATGTTTATCCAAACGGCAAGGACAATAGTGCCCAGTGTCAGGAACGAAATGCAAAAAAACAATTCGAGATATACTGATACAAATACATACATTATATCAATTCCATTTTGAGTGGGAGAAATCCGTGTGGACTTCATACCGTCCTCTTGATTCAAATCTTGAACGTTAATAGCTTCACGTAGAATCTTTAAAAAACCATATAATCTATTTTCAATTTTTTTCTGCCAAAAGCTTTCTTTTCACGTCGAGACCACTAATTTTCCGACATTTCTACTGGATAATAATAAAATTTAGCAAACAACAAATAGAATATTCTGGTCTCACATTGATATGACATACTGATGAGTTAATTATACCATGTTCCAGTAAAAATGTTTCAGTAGACAGGGTAAAAATTTCAGTATAATCCAGTGACAGGATGGATAAGGTTATTATTGATAATTAATTGAATAAATTGACCAATACCATTAATAATGACTAAAATTAAAATGAGGACTACCTTAGATGTGCCATTGAGAGCCCCAGATACGTTTTCAAAGATAGGTATTCTCTGTCTCTCCATAAAATACTCAAGTACCGATAGCCCATTCATTAAATCATAATATTCCCTGAAAACATATATTATTAATTAAGAAGTTTCCGTCCCTCCATTTTCCACAGCACAACACAACATCAAGGACAGTTTCCATTTTTCATCTCCCGATATTATGAATTACGTCATCGCTTCAACTTACTGTGCCGAAATAGTTTCACCTAATATTGTTTGTCCCTGCCGATATGGATAAACCACTAGGACCAGAGAATCGGTTCTTGTAGCTGCCAATTGTGCTGCTTCTATTATACTAGCAGTATTCCGCGTTTGATTATCTATTACAAAGAGTAAAACACGTGCGTTTTGTTTCGCTTCATACTCTTGAGCTATTAACTCCGGTCCCCACTGCGAGACTTGCTAGAAAGCAAAAACTCAATTAGAATTATACTATAATTGCCTCATTTTCGAACAATAAAACCCATGACTCATAATTAATCCGAAGAATTATTGATGATTATTACTATTATTCGCATTTCTAAAAATCGAAGGATTCATCTTATAAGAATTTATTTCAGAAATTGTTGACAAACGAGGCTAGTTTGAACTGCTAATTTCACGTTTCGTTATTTTTTCGTTAAAGCTGCTATTTAATAGGTAATATATTTTTCAGAAAATTTACTGGATTATAATAGGTAATGCCAAGTCTCTGGAGAGTTGGTATGGCTATTTCTGACCTCCATGTAGTGGGATTACAGGATCCCCCCAAGAATACCTCATATGCCATTCTCTCTGCAATATGTAAAAAGAATATTATGTAGCAAAGCAGGAAAAAATATGAAAGATCTAAAGATTATTCTATTAAATACTAACTTGGGATAATTTTATGATTATTATCCTTTCCATCACAGTGTAACGAATGAGAGGTGCTCATAGGAACAGCTGCTCTGCTTTGAACAAAAAAAAACAATTAATCCGCAATGAGGCGTTATTGAGTCATGAAAATAATCATTAATTGACGTTTGAATTAAATTCTGATCATTCTTATAATTTTGCACGTGGATTTGATATTACAATACAAACTTTACTAGTATCTTTACAAATTACAAATTGCAATTAAAATAATTAAAAAGAATCTCTAGAAACTATCAGTTTTCAAACGATAATACAACGCAATAATGGACTCATCATGTAAATAGTAGCAAAAAACGTACTTTGAAATATCAAATCCTTTTGCAATAAGACACAGGACGTCGCGTTTCGGCATCCTAACAACTTTCCAACATTAAGTTGGTGTACTCGTGCTGTATATCCCCTAAAAAATAAATGGTCAGCCTGAAATAACGATAAAATACACTGATTATATGATAAGTTTTAGTAAACGTGCAAATTAATAGCCATGTAAAACAGTTAATTATAGAATAACTCTGCATAAATATTATCAAGATAATAATAAGATAACCAAAGAGTTTTTTGTAGCTCAATTGCTATTTCAGATCTAAATGTATAAATTTCAGGATGAGAACAACATCGGAAATATAAAATCAATGATTAGAAAATGTTTTGAGACCTAAACTTAGAACTTATTTTATTCATAGAAAATATGCGAATATAAATGATGATGGCACGTAATAAAATGAAATAATATAGACTACCGGGGCATAAATTTCGTTTCCGACGAATACGGAAGCTCGAAATACTCTTGGTTCCGCCTGTTACGGTCATTGGTCAAAAACAAAATTTGTGCTATTGAACTTTAATGCTGACTGCGGGAGAAGCGTACGTGCCGAAATCCCATTTTTGCTTCTAAAGTGTATATACTATTTTGTATCATAATTGTACGGTGTAATTAAATTTTTCTTGTAAATGCGAAACTAAGAACGTGGGTTATGTTATTAGGAGAATAATGAAAAACAAGGAAAATCTGGGGAATAAAATCAGCCACATTTCTTTGCGTGAAGATAGGACAAAAATCAATGTGCCTATATTGAGATTTTGAACGTTTATAAGAGTCAAAAGACAACAATAATAAAGAATACAAACTTCATTGCCGACTTCATTGAGGATCTTTAGGAAGTATGAAATAAAAGGAGCAACTAGAAATGAGATAACTTAGTAAAATAAAAACAGAAAATAATTACCCTCTTCCGCACAATTGTGCAAGTTTTTTCGTGAATTCGCCCAAATCACCAATCATTATAGAGCGATGAGGACTGTTCGCAGAGCAGTCCTCTACGCGTGTCAGCATTTCACGCCGCCAATCCCAGGATAAATCTAACTGCATCACGTATATCCGATTTGCCTGTGGAACATTGTCAACAAGCAAAGAAAAAAAATATTAAATACGAAACATCTAGTCATGATTAATAAATCAATTTTCAAGCGGAATTAAGCACGTGGCACGTGGTAAAGCCATTGACGTTGCGAGATGACAAATAAATGACAAAGACAAAAGTGGAACAGCAATATATGGTAAATGCCGGGTAAAAAACAAAGTAGGAAAACAAATCAGTGATAAAGCGATTAAAGTATGCCGCTTGAATTTAAGTATTCATTCAACTCAACTGACACAAAATTGGAGTCCGGCAATTTGGGTGGACCTTGACAGAAACTGACGAGAACCTTGCCCCCATTATTTCATAAAGAGTATTTAAAAACTGTGGTTCAAGATTTTTCCACTTGTTCCGCCGAAAAAAAAAAACCAAAAATGTTAAGCCTTCCTGCTATCAACAAAAAAAAAAAAATGTTCGCATCAAGAAAAAATTGAGAAAATATAAACCCACCATGCAATCAGTGGAATAATTGTAATAACTTGGTAGAACAATATTTCATAATGTTCCCTCTTATAAATTGAATTGAACTAACAAAACGGTATATCGTTGGAGAATGTCAACCAGAGCTAAGTCGTTCATTGGCCCTGATCACATCCAAACGACGATATAGCATGATATAGCATTAACGCCCATCAACTAACCTTGGCAGGGCCTCGATGCTGCATATATACATACAAACTGTAAACACTGTCATCGATAACAAACTTCCTTTTACTCCTTCCATCTTAAAAAAACACTGTCATAATTAACGAACGAGTCAAAACTGCAAACTCCAACTTGCTTCCAATCAAATCCTACTGTTTTTTCTTTTCAACATTTTTATCCATCGCAATCTCTTTGAATTCAAACAATATATATTACTGTTTTACAGTTAACAAAACATCACGATTCACAATAAAATAAGTTGAATTGTTTGTATGAGTTGCCACCGCAAAATCATCAACGACTGTGTAAGCTCTGCGTACTCCCGCTATTGCTCATACTTATTTATACACACCGTTATATTTAAATGAAAACACCAACACCAACACACGGCGTTGTACTGCTGCACAGTACTCTCCTAACCATCCAAAATTCATCGCCTCTTTCCACCAATCCACATCAACGGACTCCTAAGAAATGTTAAAAAAAAACATTTCTACCACTAAAAACTCATACGAACAAAACTTGATGTTTTAACTTCCACATGGATTTACGCAATTCTCTCAATAAAATTCACCGGATCAAATATTTTGCGAATGTGATTGACAAAAGAATTGACACACAGGAAAATGTGTGAAAACAAGAGTGACAGGATTGAGTGTTACATTCAGTGTCTTTTATAAACGATCCCCCCACACTGTCACTCATTTATAATAGTCCACACAATTCAACAACTTTCCCCTCTCCATTCCATCGACCGATAATGTACATACACATCTAGAAACTGAGTGAATACCCTCTCCTTCCGTATTTTAAATATTCTCATCCAACCTCTCGGTGAATTCGTACATTAAAGTCTTTCAAATACGAAACCTTCAAGAAACAGATACATTGCGCCAAATTTCATTATAAATCCCTAAAATTTATCAGTGAAATGGATGAAAAATCAGAGTAAAAAGTATATAAAAAAAAATCTGGATATATATATATATATTTCCATATAAACTCACTTCATTGATTTCGCACGCTTACAGAGATGACTTCCTTGATTAAATATATATGTTTCTTGATAGTATGAAATTGACTACTGCAAAGGTAACGACATTTTCACACTCCAAGAGAAAGGAGAGGGAGATGGAAAGAAAGGAGAGACAGATAGAATCAAGTGGAAGGGAGTATGAGAGTTTACAAGAGGAGGGAGGCGGAACAAGTTGAAGAGAAGAAGGAAGAATAAGAAATAAAAAAAAAAGTAATATAGTGAGGGTTTTCAAGTTTAACGTGTGCGTCTTGGGAGTCGCACACACACCGAATACACTGCGGGGAATGACGTAAACCTCCAACAATGAAGCGTGATGTCACACAGAGTGGTAGATCGCTGTTCCTTCATACAACCACAAGCTTTTAACCCCCACCTCGTTTCCTTGCTAAAAAACATTCGGATTTATTTCCCTCTCACTTGCACTTCTAGCATATATTCAGTGGTGGTAAAGAAGTGCAAGAGGGCGTTCGTAGTCGACTACGTTGACGGGAGTGGGACAGAATGTTGTGTACCCTAACCCGTCGAAACGGCCTCCCGCTTCTTTGATCAAATATGGTATTGGAAGTTTGACGCTAAATTGCGAGTAATTCTTTTCATCATCAGCCACTTTTATTTTAAACAATCTTCTATGGAAAACAGCTTTCATGGTTTTGGGACCATTTCATTTGTTTATTTAACCATCGTAATGAAGTCGTTCCAGCGTAAGAAAGAAAAAATAAATTATACAATTGTTTTCGCAGTTAAATTTATAGATTCTGAAGCATTCCTCTTTCCATTCTTCGCATATACCGAATAGAGATTATTTGTAAACTTCGACCAAACGATTGTATATTTTTGAATAATTGTTTTTGCAACTTTGAAATAAAGTCCAATTCAAAAAGGACATATCATTGTTTGTATTAGGTTTGTGTGAAATACTTAACGAATGAATTTTCCGATAATAAATTGATACTATTGAAATTTATAACCTTCAGAATATTACTCTCTTCTGATAGCATACGTAATCCATTGTCTGAAAATATCGGAATGGAGTGAGTAATTGTTCTCCGTAAAAAGTAAAAATCATTTTTTTTTCCGCTGCGATGACATGTGTTCAGTGGAATGAGATTAAATCTTATATTCCGTAATATTGACAGCCATAAATGTTATAATATTACGTATTTTATTTTTTTTTGCATTGAAAATGTGTTCACCATCAACCAGCAAATTCAAAAGTTGCGATGAAAATTGATTACAGATCATGACATTTTATGTTCATAAATTAATAATGTTTATTTTGTGTCTACCTTATTTATAGAATAGTAAAGTATTAAGTGCTTACAAATTATTCGATATATTGAATGTCGAGGGAAATTCAGATTTCATTTACTATTAAAGGTTTTTTAAATGAAAAATGGACGTGCAGATACTGAGATAAGAAAATACGCAATATTTTCAAATATTGAAGAGAGCGGGACAGATATATGTATGAAGCATGTAACGACATAAAATGCGTGGTGGTTGACTTGCTTGCCTCATTCTCGTTTCTTGTCGGCCAGTTGACTATTTCTATATAAGGAAGCAGGACCACGTTCGATATGATTTGTAAGCAGTTTAAAAGCTCAAAGTATATTATCCGAAAGGCGTACACTATTTGGCATTTCAGTGAGTAGCAGCAACTGGAGCTGCTGTAATTGGCCAGTTACAATAAATATATCAAATTATTAAGTATACACTAAAGTTTTTGACTATTTTACTTCCTGGTAGGATAACGTAAGCTGCATTTTAATAAGTTCCAATCGTAAATTGTGGTGACGCGATGATCGGACGATTCAAATTCAGCGTTTTTGATGCTATATAAAATGTAATTACTAGACCTCTCCCTACAGTACATATTTTCCCATTCATATCCCTATTTTCCATTTCATAAAATCGAAGAAAAGGACTCCTAGCAACTTTACTTTTTTTTGTCTCTCCTATTGAATCTCCGGTGTGGGACTACACGCTCTAACGGTTGAAACACTTGAAAGCACTAGTCACTACTAGTAAGAAAGAGAGTTGATATGAACGAACAATTAGTTTAAATTATCCCCCCACAAATATCATTTGTTTATCCGTGTATTTTTATCATAACGATATCTTTGCATTGCCTCGTTTCATTTTTTCAATTAACCTCATACGTTATTAATGATGGAGTTAGCGTAAAAAATGATCGAATTGAAAATTGTACAACTTAATTTCCGTTCCTTCATTGTTAACTGTTGAATTTGAATCACCATATTACCTCAATTTTATTTTCGGAAAAAAATTCTGAATATGTGAAAAATTCATTTTCAGAATGATTTTACAGGAAAAAGGTCTGGACGAAGGTTTCGTTTTCGCGACTGAGATGTTGTATCAATATCTTTGCTTACTTTATACTACTTATCTGCTTTGTACATTTTTAAATCTCTCCTAAAAAAGTAATGATTTTGTACACAAAATTATGTTTTTTATGTCTTTATTACACTGAGAAAAACAATTACTTTTACCACGTAAGTTCACTAACTGCAAAAAAGTCACCCATTTTCAATTGTAAATGTTTAGATTTATTTATATACTTGTCGTACGTACGGTTTATGGTACTCAAGGAAAATTAACAATGGAAATATCTTTCAGATTTTCTCACAATTCTAGATTTTTCCGTGAAATGAGTGGCATTAGCATCTAAACTTAGAAATATGTATTTCGACACTTTCCAAATTTTCTGGACACGGCCGCTGATTTCAGAATTATTCATTAATTTCAACGCCATTCTAGGAGGATGAGGAACATAATGGTGGACTATATATATACAAGAAAATTTACGGCAGTTGAGTATAAAAACAACAGACCTATGAATTTGAGCAAATTGCAATTTGACTAACGCGTGCTGAATTTGCATTATAGAACCGTTTAGTAATCAACGCATAAATAATATAAAATGAAGATGAGTACAGAAAATACTGAACGATGTTATTACAATTGTCTCCAAAAATTTGGATTTTGTTGTAATCTACGTTCGAACTTCTCATACCACCCTTTGACCGAGGAAAGAGGTACGAAATTTTCGGTGGGATTGGGTACCATTTGAGATTGTGTCACAGAAAAACTGGAAATATAATTACAAAAATTCATTAGCATTTTCTGAGCAAATTCTATGGCGGAGCTGGTAGTGGCATTCATAGCAGCCTCCGAGACTGCATTTGCTTGAAGTTCGATGGAATTCAATGGTTCGATGGATATCCCAATTTGTGCAACATGAGAGATCGTTCCAATGCCAAAAATTCCAGAATTTGTATTCTCAAATTCGTGATTTTTCTTTAGATTCAGAATCTTGAAAATTGCTGAGGGCTTGAGATTCGAAATGTACCCAAGGAACTGCCAGTTTGGAGGGGCGTTTGGGTCTGGCCAACTGAAATATACTAACAACAAAAAAATTAATTGTCAAAGTCATATTTATTTACTCTAATATCTGTTAAACGGAGAGGCATCATTGCCATGCTTATTTCAACTTTGGCATAACTATCCCATTTCCTCTCGTTTTTTTCAATACAGTGGAGTTTTATTGTATCATTTAATGTTTCATTAACCATACCTGCGCCTCCAGTTCCTTCGGGAAACGGAATAGTCCCGGTTAAAAATACGACAATATGATTCACGTTATCTGCATCAGGAACGTTTATCAAGAATTGATTTACATTAATCTGTGGAATATTCGTTTCCACCTGAAAGAAAAAACAAAATAGAACAGGAAGTTAAATATATTGCATAAGTATGGCTAATGGCTAAGTTAGCTTGGGAAAATATTCAGAGCCGCTTGCACCGGGTAGTGCGAACAATTTTCAGTTCGATCGTCTCAATAAGAAATCGTTAATGGCAAGGAATTTATATAATTATATTAATTTATCAATCGGTGAGATGAGTTAGTGGACAGTTAAACTATTATGTTCGTGATTTTTTGTTACTAAATTTGTTAGCAAAAAGCAACGCATAAAATTAATTATTTATTAATTCGAGAATCCAATCATTCCTTTTTATTATCGATTCTCATTGAAGGCATTAATATTTTGAGTGCTATTCATTAACATTCTAGTGATTAAATCTTGAAATATTCAAACAAAAAATATAAAATGAAGTGGTTTGGAGAAGTAGGAGAAATTTTGGAGATATTGACACGAAATGTTTCGCAAGTGTAAATTGATTATTGCACTCACCAAACGACCAGACACTATAATTCCAAACATCTTATAACCTTTAACAATATCTAGAATGAGTAATCATGAAAAAACTAATTATTATCTAAAGTCAGTCAAAACACGTGTTTAGTGTGGCATGTAGGTGAAATTTCTAGTGTTAAGATCACGTATTCCCTTTCGTCAGGAAGGAAAACTCATGTTAAACGGGACAAAACCGGTAATCGTAATTTCTAAGGTGATGATAGATGCTGGATTTATTTCGGTGGAGTCAAATCTCAGTGACACTGAGTCCACTGGATTGAGTTTCGTTAGACGTGCAGGTTATGCATTGGACTTGCATTCTCCCGTCACTAATCTACAAAACCTAGGGAACACGCGTTACTCGCTAATTGTATAGGACCTGCTCGGTTCACTACGTGTACTACCCTATTCTAAAGAGGATTGACCAAAGTAGAGGCTCAGTTCTGGTTGTTTGAGTGACCCCAGAGGCATCGTAGTAGCCGACCCCATAAGAGGGAGGGCGCCTCACGCAACGCTGGGGTATCTGTCATCAGTTATCAATCCGACTTAGCGACTTTTCATTAATATCCCTCCAGCTTCCCTTTTAATAACTCTGAGCTCTTTGATGCCTCAGATTCCACTGACTGGAATTTTTGACGAGCTGATTTCAAAGCCTCCGACTGCTAATTATTTGTGTTTCAACGAATTAACAGTTATTAAAAATATCTTCACAAATTTGTCAGTGATGTTTACTTGATTTACTTCAATAATAATTTAATATCGTACTTACCGTTTTGGGCGGAGATATAAAGTACGACGTAAATTTAAGGCCCAGATGGATTATCTGGAAAATATAATTTACTCCGAAATTTGGACTGCTAGTTACTCCGGAAATTAATCGTTTTTTCCAATAATTGTTAGCTAGC